>NC_030386.2:9835906-10136740 GCF_001625215.2 Daucus carota subsp. sativus | reverse complement strand
TTGGATTCGGTTGGAGGGTACCAACAAAATCGCGTGCTAACTCCCAGAGAGGTCTGCGTAAAATTCTAGGAAAACGTCAACGGCTGCTCGCCTATTTGTCAAAAACAAATATAGCTAACTTCAAAAACCCGTCCTCAGTTCGGATTGCAAGCTGCAACTCGCCTAAAGCTATACATCGCTTTTCTGCTTTAACTACGTATCCAAGCAACTAAAAGAGAACTTACCGGACCCATTATATTTTTAAAATATTAATATAGAGATTTGAAAAGCTAACTCATGGTTCCACATACGAATCTTGTTCTACAAGGGGAGGCGGCGATCAACCATCCACTCCCGAGATTCATATTGATCAATCGATCTCCGCGTCCTACCAGTTCGCTAAGTGGACTTATGCTTAATATCTTTAGTTTGATCTGCATCTGTCTTAATCCTGCCTTTTATTCGAGTAGTCTTTTCTTTTAAAAAAGAGATGAATAGATAGGGCGAAGCCAGCTGAAGGAAGGGCGCTAACGAGCGTGTTATACCATCAGGGTAATGATTCATCAACCTGCTAGTTCTTTTTATGAGGCACAAACGGGAGAATTTATCCTGGAAGCGGAAGAGCTGCTAAATTCCATTTTATATTCGCAACCTTTTTTTGGTTGTATTATAGATTCGCCACTAAAACTAAATCTTTGTGAGATCGTCAATATTGTACCGAGGGCGTCTTTAGAGTATACCGAATAATTTAAGAAAGGCCCCTCTTTTAAGTGGGCCTGCACCTTTTAGGTTATCCGGAAGGAATGGAATGATTAATGTGATATGAAACCTCCTAGTGTAAGAACTCGGGAGAGGGAGTTGACTCGCTTGAGTGTTATACGCGCTGGCGGCTGGAAAGTATGATATTCCAATGTGGATGAGCCCTAGTCTTAAGGAAGGGCGCTCGGCTAAAAGCTTCAAAGAAAGAAGCTCGTCTAAGCAGCAGAGGGGGTTCCAACATCAGAAAGAGAATCAGAATCACCCTTCTTCTGCCATTGGGAATTGAACATGTCTCAACTTGTAAGTGGTAGAAATGAAGGAGCTCGAACGAAGAGAAGAAGCTGCAACCATCAACGGCAAAAAAAAGATGTTGCTTGTAGATGCGTTACCCACGTCGGGGATAGGTACGTTTGTCACTCGACTGAGCATATGAGGATACTCAATGTGAACATACCCTCTCCCTAACTAAGAATGGCTGTGAGGAGGGGGCTTCTAGACTAAGAATATTGATCAACATAAGAAAGAATACTTGTAATTACTTTTTCAAATTGTTCAATTTTTTCTTCAATATTAAAGAACGCTGACTATACCCAGAAATCCTGGAAAGAAACTTATCTAAGCACTAAAAACTGCCCTACCACCTCAGGATCGAGAGCAGGCGGATGCCCCCAACCCAGCAGGTCAGGGGTGGGCCGGCCATAGGCTACTTTAATCTTTCTTTACCTTGACAAGGGATATAACTCAGCGGTAGAGTGTCACCTTGACGTGGTGGAAGTCATCAGTTCGAGCCTGATTATCCCTAAACCCAATGGTCGGTCCCCGATTATAAGTTCTCGTTGACCACGGCCTATAGGAACCAGGAGATTCTAATATAAGTTGTGTTAGCGCTTTAGAAAGATTGCTCGTTAGCTAGGCCATTTTCAATAGAGAATAGAACGTTTCCGCTACCCTTTTGTTTTGACAAAGCTGTATGCCCTAATAGCATTAACATTCGATAGTTGACCCTCGACCTAAAGAAGTCAATTCGATATTCTACGAGTAATGCTAGAGGTCTCAAAAAATCTGCGTTCCTTCTGAGGCAAAGCTGCTCAATCATAGAGAGACAAGAAGGGGGAATGGAATAAAGTAGGCTATAGTGACGCTAGGGCCTAGTCGGCTTCAACCATCAAAGAAATTTCTATAGCCTTTGCCCGACCGATCATCCAATGCTTTCGTCCGTCTCCGCTTAACTTGGAGGATAAATGTATTTACTGGGCGACTCGAGGAGGCGGGTACGAATGAAAAGTCCATCAAGCCCAAGCCGAGGTCGGAGATAGAATGGCTTCAAGCTCTCATGATCGTCGACCGAGCTGAGAAGTGTTGAGGCAATTCTGACTTGTTTATCGGCAACTGATCTAGCTCCTCAAATATATAACATGATTGATTCCCCGGTTGAGGGTTGCCCCATTTCTGATTCCGAACTCGATTCTGATTCTCTTTCTGATGTTGGAAGCCCCTCTGCTGCTTAGCCGAGCTTCTTTCCTGCAAATTATGACCTTCGCCTGGAATGTGAGCAAATATATCATGTCGATTGCTCAACCGTACTTTGGCTACCACTCTCTAAATAGAGGCTCGATAAGTGTCTTCACTTCATCAAATCAAAGAAATTGAGTATTAGCACGTATTGATATGGATGCTGCAAACAGGCTTTCTGCAATTGCTGCCGAAATGGGGCAACTTCAAAATGAAATTCAAGAGCACCGTAGAGTGCTAAACTTCCTTTTGAGGAGTGTTAGAACAATGGATCCTGCAAGGAAAGAAGCGCGCATTCGCGCTACCAGAGAGCGCATCGAGGGTTTGGAGGAGAGGCTGCAAGCGCTGGATGAACGAAGAGCTAAAAGGAAGACACAAAGTCCAGTGGCAGAGCGGCGATCAGCCTTTAACTAAAAAAGCTTGTCCGATAAGTGGTTCTGCCATGAGGTATAAGATTAAACAAAAGGATTCGCAAATAAAAGTGCTAATGCTACAACCAGACCATGGAATATTATTTCCGAGCGCTAGAACGAAATCCGTTCTTACCACAAGCTTTTAATAATATGGCTGTGATCTGTCGGGCGGTCAGAATTTCTTCGAATATGTACTTGAATTCATTCGAGATGTGAGTAAAACTCAAATTGGAGAAGAATATGGTCCCTGGGTTCCTTTTATTGGAACAATGTTTCTATTTATTTTTGTTTCTAATTGCGATGTGGGGGGGTCGCATCCGGCTATAAACACCGAACTACCTACACATCCTCTTCTGAAGAAGAATCAGACCCTTGTACCTTGTAGTTCTATCAAGTAATAATGAGATTAAAAACCGAAGCTTCTTTGGCAGTATGGACAATTCCTCAATATCTTGTTCATTCACAACAAAATTTTTTCTTTGTGCGTCGGTAAAAAAAACATGCTTTTTGGGGGAGAGATACTATTTCACCAATCTTCTATTCTTTTCCCTGGCGCAGCTGGGCCATCCTGGACTTGAACCAGAGACCCATATTCCAATCTGCTTGAATACAAAAAAAAATGAATGGATTCGGCATTTGATCTTTTCAATAAGATAAAACATAGAACTCATTTTTAGTACTTAAACACATTTATAGATTCAATTTTTCAAAGAAAAGGATCCACATAGAAGAGAGGTTCTTTACCCATAGAATTTTTAGTATACGCTAAGGATTGTGAGGTATATAAGAGGGGTTGTACAGATATAGGCAGATATAGATATCTCTATCTATATATAAGTCTTCCCCCTCTATTTTTATTCCATTAAAATTCAAATTGGAAACACAAAAATTTCCTGAGAATTCCCTATTTGAAAAGAGATGTTTCCAGTTCATCAAAATGATAAGTTTTTTCTACATCCATATGATCTACTAAAGCCGGGTAGTGAGATATACACTCTTTCAGGCGGCATTGAATGCGCATATGATGAGAACAAGACGGATGAACTTCACCCCTGAAATCATTTCCTGCGCCCACGTGTAGCGGTAGGCAGGAATGCTAATTAGATTGGGGTTTTTTTTTCAGTGCAACACAGGAAAGCGCCCTCTTTTTGTCATCCCTGCTGCTTTCCATATTTTTTATTGAACGCATGGCATAGCTAGGACCCTTCAAATCATGTTTGAGTATCGTAACCAAGATCCATAATATGAAAACCCAAATGAGAATGAGAGTCCGAAGGAGAATTATAGATAAGGCAAAGCGTTTTTACCCGTTATCCCCTAAGATCTCAATCATATAGTTAGAGTCAAAGGAGAAAAAGGAGGTAATATATATACCTAAATATTAATCTGAATTACCATGAATCTCAATGACCAAGAATTGGAAGTCAGTTACAAAAAAAGATGGGGATTGCCACTAAGCAACAAATGCAGATAGGCCTGAAGCAGATGGGATGAGATCAGCTCCTTGAGCTTAAGTTAGAATTTTTATTGAATCATCGTGGTTCTAGTCTAACAATTATTGTTAACCAAGGAAAAAAATTCGTGGTAAAGACAAGATACGCTTGGACCAGAAAAACCCGTGCAATGCCTATGATGCAAGGAATAATAGGGTCACGTTTTCATGTTCCAATTAAACACTTTCCTTTTTTGATTATTCTCAAACTCAAAGGAGAAGATTATTCTTTTTTTTGTATTCAAGCAGATTGGAATATGTAATCGATTTAATATCATAATAATGGTATAAATGGAATCTATTTTAATATTCTATACAAAATTCCGCCCTCGCCCCTCTCTCCTCTCTCTAAAGGGGCTTACGAACGAGCGGAGTGCTTACGCCGATTGACAGAAATGCCGGCCGGGCAGTTATTGTCTATCGTTGGCCTCTATGGTAGAATCAGTCGAGGGACCTGAGAGGCGGTGGTTTACCCTGCGCCGGATGTTAGCGGTTCGAGTCCGCTTATCTCCAACTCGTGAACTTAGCCGATACAAAGTTTACCCTACCAATCATCAGAATTGGGAATGTTATTGGCTCGGGCTTGTTAACGAAGAGTGAACCTTGGTTAGAAGACGTCGTTCATGGCGCTATCAAAGAGAAGCCTTCCTACATTTCGAGGAGCAGTTTCGAAGACAAAGTAAAACTTCCCTCGCTCTAAATGATCCTAAGGCATAGTCCGATTTGGTGCCTTAGTGGTAGAACCTGGTGAACCGGACTTTGATAATAAGGCATTCGATGCTCTAGACTTTGCTATAGTTGACTTTACTCCTGGCGCAGCTCCTTTCCCTCTGCTTTGGTGAAGCCGTGCATGAACTTTTGTGCCAGTCCTCCTCAAGGAAAGAACTTCATTTGAATTTATACGAAAAAGTATTTATTCTTCTAAAAGCATAAGTAGTAAACATTTTCAACTAGGGTTCCCATACATGCAAACATTAAAAAGAAAACCAAACAAAGATAGTTAGCATAAATAGGAGTCTATCTCCAGTAAGCATCGGAGTAGATCTCTACTAAAAAAAGAAAAAGAAAACCATAAATGAAAACACACTACTTTGCGTCTACAGACACTTATTTAAACCTTCTAAAAACTCAAAAGAGTCGACGGACTCTTCTATTCTAGTCTCCCCGGTGACCGTGGGTGGCAGCATGCACAATTAGGGCTTCCTGCTCCGCCCGCAGCGCTTGCAGCCTCTCCTCCAAACCCTCGATGCGCTCTCTGGTAGTGCGAATGCCACTTGTTATCTCCTTCTACGACATGCTGTTGTCGTCGCCATATTCCATATGTCACTTAGTCATCTCTGCCTCGCTGCGGGTCAGCACCTCTGAAAGAAACGGAGGACTTCATTCAGTGACCCCGCGATCGCCCTCTAAACGATCCTCATAAAAAGGTACTTAAACAAAGGAAAGTAAAGGATTACTTCGTTCTTGATAGTTATTTCTTTAATCGGTGGATAGGAACATACTCTGGATCGGAATCTGGGGACTACTCCTTCATAATTTCTTTGATGTTAGCTAATTTCGTCCCAATAGCTGATTTGAAAAAGGGGCTTCTATCCCACGTTTCAGCCTATCCATGACATGATATCTGTAAGCCCAGATGTGCCTATATAGCTTATTTGGGCTTGTGATCGAAACTCTGGAAACAGGATGCTAAAGCCCTTCCCTGCAATTATTCTGTTCTTCTACCGCAAGAGGGGCGGATTGGGATTGGTCAACTCCCTAGTTTCCAACAGTGACTAACCTATGGAGTGCTATTCTTGCGATAGAATGCTCAATTTTAGCCATATAATGGATATGATTCAAAGCCAGACTCTCTTGAGATCTATTGTTAGGTCCAGATACGATTGTAGAAGGGGGGTTGAATACAATCGTCACAAAATAATCGCGGCGGAATAATCTGATTGGAGTTAAACTTGTTAATCATATTTAAATTAATTAATATAACAATTTTTTAAGTCGTTATATAATTAATATGGTTCGTTTTAAAGTCCACTAGTTCGTAGAATAAATTTGACAGGAAGTATTCTAACTTAGCGGAATAAAACAACCGAATGATCAAAGCACAGAAAACTGTGGATTAAACAATAGCAAGTTTAGCACAACTTGAAAGCTTTACAATGCAATGAACAAGAACAAATGAAGTGGTGAAGCCATATTTATAGGCAAACCATTGAACTAATATGACAAAGCTAGGCATGACAACCCTTAGGAAGCTCTATGACAATTACACAAGTGCTATGACAAAAGGTATGACAATTAGAAGCATTGTCATGGCACAAGTGAGAAGGTATGACAATCTAAGGGAAGGTATGACAATCAGAATGACAATACAAGGGAAGGTATGACAATTACAAGCATTGTCATGCTGTCTTTGAATAGGTATGACATCCGTATGACAAACGGTATGACAATCAGTGGGAAGGTATGACAATCGAAACTTGGAGGCTAAGGCTTGAAGTGGTATGACAAACGGTATGACAAACCAAGGCATTGTCATACCTTGTGACTTCGGTATGACAATGACCCATTGTCATGCCTAAGTCATTCGGTGTGACAAACCAAAGGTTTGTCATGCCTCCTGACTATGGCAGGTGACATAGTGCGGTATGACAATCAATTAGATTGTCATACCGTGCTCAAAAACCATATAACAATTGATTTTTCTTATATAATTAATTCAATAATTATCCACTTAATTATATTAATTATATAAATTCATAAATTAAATTAATTCGAGTGTGAATTAATTTAATAAATAAATTACATAACTTATATAATTATTTTGAGATGTGAATTAATTAAAAGAATAATTATATTGAGCACTTCTTCAGCAGCAGGTCTTCTGACTTCCTTTTAAAAGATCTGATTCTTTGTCTTGATTGAACGACCACCTATTATTGATGCAGAATATTTAATCTGAGTAGCTGACACACAAATGTACTGTCTGGTTCATCTGTATCTAGCTGAATCAAATATTCTTTATCAATTAAACATTTGAGAAGTGGCTTGTTCGTCGAGTCTTTGTCTTTGTAGTTCTTCTTCATAAGTAGAAATAGTTTGGAATCTTCTGAACAAATAAAGTATTAAAACTTTATACCTTTTGGACTTCTGGACGTGCTACAAAATATTATTTGTACACTGAGGCTTGAACATATTAATGAACTTCTTTCAGTGGTGTGCAGCAGCATCCTGAAATTCTTCAGACATATGATTTTAATAAATCACTTGACGTTCTTCGTACGGATTCCTTCAATAGTGCTTGCTAATTTACTTTCTTTCTTATCAGAGTTGAGTTAAAACTCTTAAATACAAATAGGCTAAACATATGCCTTTCAATCTCCCCCTATTTGTTTGTTAACATAACATGCAAATTATCGAGAGGATAACTCAACTAACTGATAAGACAAAGGATTAAACATGAATTGTAAATAGCAAAAAGTTTCTGGTATTTCATTAAACATTCACCAGAATTCAAACAAGTACATTAGATTACATAAGGATGTTCTTACTGAACATATATTACAAATTCCTTATCAAATCTAAAGATCAACTTCTCCTTCTTCGATATCTGAACTGTGAAGGACAGGAGTTGATGGTTCTTCTCTGGTTGGCACTTCTGATGTAGTGGACTCACCACGCTTCTTACGTTCCCGTGCCAGAGCCAGTTGATGTAACACTTCCATCTCTACAGGGTCTTCCTGGAAGTCCGATGGCTGAGCCTTTGTAACATTCTTCATCCTCCGGAAATATTGAGAAATATTCCTTCGGGTGCAGTAAGCTAGAATCACATCATCAGCATCAGACTTGGCTTTAGAAGCGAAGCCCTTGGTTCGAAGTAGAGTGGATGCTAGAGCCAGTTGCTTAGCACGATACTTTGGTAAAGCCTCTTCATTCAGATAGACAGTGTTTAAGAGCTCCTTGTGAACGAACTTTATGTTAGGGTTATACTGAAATATTCGTTTGAAGTATATAACAATTATTTGAGAATCTTCAATGCATGTTTTCACATTGTCTGTATATTATATATTGTAGACAATCTAGTATCAAATGGGATAGCAGAAGATTAGATTGTCAGACTCCTTATATAATATAATAAAGGTTCACAGTCGCAGTGGTGTTAGACAAACCACTGGAACGGCTGAAGTATTATTTGGAAATAGTTTGTCTTGACTATTGAATAATATTTATATACTTTGTGTATATTGAACGGGATCAAAATAGTAGAATAATTGTTTCTTTAATTCTGACAATAAAGAACTAAGATTCTATGATGTTATTAATGCTTAAGTTCTTAATCCGGATATAGTGTTTGACACTTGTATTTAATGCACATGCCTTGACTCATAAATTAAGTAATTTATTTTAAATTACGAATTTATGTATTGGGCAATGACATTATATACAGAGTGGGATATTGACTATAAAAGGAAACCGTGTCCGAAAAATATATTCGGGTGATGATGTCCTCTTGAAAGCTCATAAAGATAATTATGCTTTAGTCCTGCAGGCAGATTTGTTCTTGCATAATTATAAGGTTGAGTGGATGATCAAGGATAAAAGATATTAATTAAATTAATTGTCAGAAATTAATTTAATTAATGGACATGCGATATCTTAAACATGGGGAATTTATAAGCAATTAATATGGGAGCCGAATTAAATAATTAATTTACGGAATTAGGAAAGGTAGTGCAAATATTAGTTCTTTAGTGGATAGAATTAATATTTAATGACATTGGGCCTGGCCCGGAATGTCATTAGAAGGCCTGACCTAATGATCCATGATCCCTGTTGTAGCCTATATATATTCTCGTTCTCCTAAAGCTAAAAGACACACCAAAACGAATTAATCCTAGAGTCAGAGAGAGGCAGACGTTTTTCTCAAGGAGACAGCTAGGGTTTTGGGTTTTCGGAGCTTTAAGGAGAGGCACACCTTGGGAGATCGAAGGCCACACTTCGTCCAAGGAGAATCAAGGAATACAGTAGAAGACGTGGATTTGAATCGCTTGCGCCGTAGCGATTAAGGTTAATATTCTGTTCGAACTTTTAATTAGTATCATAAAACGCAGGACCAAGGTCCGATTGTTCCTACAATGGTATCAGAGCGAGGTTGCGGTTCTGCGATTTATGATATGCAGTCCATGTCATGATTATATATGCATGTATATAGTGTTTCTGTGATGCAGGTCGTTGTCCACTATTATGGCCGTGTTTTAATTATTCTGTTATGTTTGGATTCCACGTGGTTTATCGTGGCTGTTGTAAATCACGAGGGTTGATCGTGATAGTTTAATCTTGTAATTCAGTTTGTAATTGTTTTAGATTATGATCTGATGTAATAGAATAGGCTGGTTCGTCTGTACAATTTGTATGTAATTGTTTGATCAACGGGGATGCAAGAAACAAGGATCTTCCGCTGCTGCGATTAGGGTTTCGGGGGTGCTGCACTGTTTTGGTCATAACTTTTGCATACGGTGTCCGATTTGGGCGAATGAGCACTTTGCTCGGTTGAGGTGTTTTCGAGGCTGTTTTTGGAGTTTTTCGAGGCATTCTGAGGCCGTTTAGGCCTCCAAACGGGCTCTCGAAGTTTTCTGGACAGATCTGGATTCTGACGAAGGATGAATTCGAAGCTGATTTATCCGGGGCCATAATAGTGGATGTGCTTTATTATGATTCTTGATTATTGTTATTATGTGTTTCTTGTCTGTGTTGTTATGCCATGTGATACTAACCCTTCGCATGCTAGAATGACATGGACATAGGGATGTTTTTAATTAATGCTTTAATCATGCTAGTATGCTGCTATGTTATGTGTTCTTTATGTTGCTATAATCATGATAGTATGCATGTGGACTTCGAAGAAATAACATAGGGCGATGCATCTAGATTAAAATCCTCAAAGTAAATTCTAAGTGGGAGAGGGAGTTAATATGGTATTAAATCCCATGGTCTCCATCATTGTTTGTATGTAATTTAACATATAAGGCGAATATAAATTATGTATACGTCACTCATCGTGGCATGTAATTTATGGTGCCTAGAATGTTATAGATATTACTGGAACAAACTTCTTGAATTAATACGAATAGATACGAATTTTCTTTATCTCTGATTTGGGGCGATTTCTAAGGCTTATGGGTATTAAGTGAGACCGATGTGACTCCTCCACTGCCTAGAAGTCAAACCAGACACGAATATTGAATTGAAGTATTTTATTCGAGAAATATTGGAAGGTATACATGCTGCCCATCGTGGCGTACCAAGTTCCATAGGTTTCGGGTAATTTAAGATTTGATGATGGTATACACTTAGCTATGAAAAATAATATAGACCACCCCAACGTGGCTTATTGTTTAGTAATAGGACCGAAGTAACGTTTAAACAAATTTAGGTGGTATACATGTCACCCATCGTGACGTACCAGAAACTTATGGTGTTAAAACGTTAGTGCATTTAATTTTAATAATTGTTAGAGGAACCAATAGGACTTAATTTTTTATGCACCCTTCTTTATGTGTAATGTGATTTTTTTCATGCATGATTCTCAGGATATAATGGGGTTTAATCCACTGTTCACCATACTTAAGGATAACAAACTTACCGGACCTAACTATATTGAATGGAAACGTAATTTGGACATTGTGTTGACTGCTGAGGAGTACAAGTTTTGCACTTATGAACCCAAGCCTGAGCAGCCCGCTGCTGATGCTCCTGATGAGGAGAAAGAGTATTATAAGCGGTGGACAAAGGCTGATGAGATGTCGCGATGTTACATTCTGGCAGCAATGTCAGGTGTTTTGCAGCATCAGCATCAGGCTATGGCCACTGCTTCGGATATGCTCTTTAATCTCAAGGAACTTTTTGGAGATCAGAATAGGGCTGCTAGGCAAGTAGCCATGAAGGCTTTAATGAACACTCAGATGGCTGAAGGTACACCTGTAAGGGATCATGTTCTCAAGATGATGTCACATCTGAATGAGATAGAGATCCTTGGTGCAGAGCTTGACGGGGAAACCCAGATTGACATTGTCCTTATGAGCTTGCCCAAGAGTTTTGAGCAGTTCCGCTTGAATTACAACATGAACAAGAGGCAGTATAGTCTTGCGGAACTGCTGACAGAACTTCAGGCAGCTGAAGGATTATTTCGCCAGAGTGTTCAAGTGAATGTGGCTGCGAAAGGTTCTTCCTCTAAGCCGAAAGGCAATAAGAAGAAGAAAAAGGCTCAGACACAGCAAGCTGTGAAGGCAGTGGGGGTTCAAGGTGGTGTGAAAAAGCCTAAGGGGAAGTGCTACCGGTGCAAGCAGTCGGGTCACTGGAAAAAGGATTGTCCTCTTCCTAAGAAGACAAACAATACTGGTATGTCTCTTTCTCTAGTTACAGAAACATTTATAGCGGCTATATCTACGAGCACTTGGTGTGTAGATACTGGAGCCACTGATCATGTTTGTAACTCTATGCAGGGGTTCCAGCAATCCAGAATGCTTAGAGATGGCGAGATATACGTGTTCATGGGAGATGCTACGAAAGTAGCAGTAGTTGCAGTAGGAGTTATTCATTTATCTTTTGGTTCTGATAGGATTTTGGTTTTGAACAATTGTCTTTATGTACCTTCTTTTAGAAGGAATTTGATTTCGGTTTCTAAACTTGCTATGGATGGTTATAATGTTTGTTTGGATCGTAATGTTTCTATTATGATGAATAAACGGATTATATGTTCTGGTACATTGCAAGACAATTTGTATATAATTAATCCTAGTCAACCCGCACTGCAACTACAACATAGGGTATTGAACAACACATCTTCTACCTCTAATAAAAGAAAGCAACCTTCTAGTTTGAACCAAACATATCTTTGGCACTTGAGATTAGGTCATATTAACTTGAGGAGGATTCAAAGACTGGTAGTAGACGGGCCTTTAGGCTCATTGGCAGTGGAGCCATTTCCAGTTTGTGAATCCTGCTTGGAAGGTAAAATGACCAAAAGGCCTTTTAAGGCAAAGGGGAATAGAGCCAAAGAAGTGTTAGGATTGGTTCACTCTGATTTATGTGGACCTATGAATATCCAAGCAAGAGGTGGTTATGAGTATTTCGTCACTTTTATTGACGATTATTCTAGATATGGATACGTTTATTTGTTGCACCGTAAGTCTGAGTGCTTTGAGAAATTCAAAGAGTAGAAAGCTAAAACGGAGAAGCGACATAATAAAAGTATCAAGTCACTACGATCTGATCGTGGTGGCGAATACTTGCTTGGGGAATTCAGGGAATATTTATCAGAGAATGGGATAGAATCCCAATTGACTGCACCAGGCACACCCCAGCAGAACGGTGTAGCAGAGAGAAGGAACCGGACTCTTTTAGAGAGTGTTAGATCGATGATGAGTTATTCGGATTTACCCAAGTCCTTTTGGGGACATGCCTTAGAGACATCAGCTTATCTTCTGAACTTAGTACCTTCTAAGTCGGTTCCTAAAACCCCTTTAGAATTGTGGACCGGGGACAAACCGAGTCTGAGACACATTCGGATATGGGGTTGTCCAGCACATGTGCTGAACAAGAACGCGACTAAGCTAGAATCTCGTACAGAAGTAAAGCTGTTTGTAGGCTACCCCATGGGAACAAAAGGTTATTTATTTTATAGTCCTAAGGATCGGGATGTCACTGTTAGCACCAATGCAAGATTCTTAGAGGAAGACTATATAATGAATCACAAACCCATGAGTAGTATCGTTTTAGAGGAATTAGTGGGAGGGACAAATAATGAACCTGTAGTACAAGTAGAACAACCACAGCAGACTGTGCAACCGGTCACTGATACCGCACCAGTTCCTCGTCGTAGTGGGAGGGTTGTTCGACAACCCGACAGATTCATGTTTTTGGGAGAGTCTTCGGACTTGGTCTCTGGTGAACATGATGATGATCCCCGGACATACGAAGAGGCAATACAAGACAAAGATGCAAGTCTTTGGCAAAAGGCAATGAATTCTGAGATGGAATCTATGTATTCTAATCAGGTCTGGGAGCTCGTGGAACCACCCAAAGGTGTAAAACCTATTGGATGTAAGTGGGTCTACAAGAAAAAGAGGGGATCAGACAAAAAGGTGAAAGCCTGGAAAGCAAGACTTGTTGCGAAAGGGTATACTCAGAAAGAAGGTATCGACTATGAGGAAACCTTTTCGCCGGTAGTCATGCTTAAGTCAATCCGTATTCTTTTATCTATAGCAGCTCATCTCGATTATGAGATTTGGCAAATGGATGTCAAGACAGCTTTCCTTAATGGAAATCTTGAGGAAACCATCTATATGCAGCAACCAGAGGGATTCATTAAAGAAGGCCAAGAGCATCTTGTATGTAAGCTGAAGAGGTCTATTTATGGACTTAAACAAGCTTCTAGGTATTGGAACATTCGCTTTGATCAGGCAGTCCAGTCATATGGATTTGATCAATGTCCAAGCGAAGCATGCGTGTATAAGAGATGTGAGGGAAATGCAGTGGTTTTTCTAGTGCTTTATGTTGATGACATTTTGCTCATTGGAAACAATGTTAAGATGTTGTCTTCAATAAAGGCATGGCTGTTCAAACAATTTGAAATGAAGGACTTAGGTGAAGCAGCATACATCCTTGGGATCAAACTTATAAGGGATCGCAAGAAAAGGATGTTGGCTTTATCTCAGGAGCCCTACATAGATGACGTATTAGCTCGTTTTAACATGCAGGACTCCAAGAAGGGTAATTTACCCTTCAGACATGGAGTTACTCTATCAAAGAGGCAATGTCCTTCGACACCTAAGGAGATAGAGAACATGAAGGCAGTTCCTTATGCTTCGGCATGTGGGAGCCTAATGTATGCAATGTTATGTACGAGGCCTGATATCTGCTTTTCCGTGGGCATGGTTAGCAGATACCAGTCAAACCCAGGACAGGAACATTGGAGTGCTGTAAAAGCAATACTCAAGTACCTGCGAAGGACTAAGGAGTATATGCTGGTTTACAAGTCCTCTGATTTAGTGCCTCTGGGATATACTGATTCGGATTTCCAGACAGATAAGGATAAGAGAAAGTCCACCTCGGGATGTGTTTTTACTTTGGGAGGTGGAGCCGTAATATGGAGGAGTGTGAAGCAGAAATGCATCGCGGACTCAACCATGGAAGCCGAATATGTGGCAGCCTCGGAGGCAGCCAAAGAGCTCCTTGTGAACGAACTTTATGTTAGGGTTATACTGAAATATTCGTTTGAAGTATATAACAATTATTTGATAATCTTCAATGCATGTTTTCACATTGTCTGTATATTATATATTGTAGACAATCTAGTATCAAATGGGATAGCAGAAGATTAGATTGTCAGACTCCTTATATAATATAATAAAGGTTCACAGTCGCAGTGGTGTTAGACAAACCACTGGAACGGCTGAAGTATTATTTGGAAATAGTTTGTCTTGACTATTGAATAATATTTATATACTTTGTGTATATTGAACGGGATCAAAATAGTAGAATAATTGTTTCTTTAATTCTGACAATAAAGAACTAAGATTCTATGATGTTATTAATGCTTAAGTTCTTAATCCGGATATAGTGATTGACACTTGTATTTAATGCACATGCCTTGACTCATAAATTAAGTAATTTATTTTAAATTACGAATTTATGTATTGGGCAATGACATTATATACAGAGTGGGATATTGACTATAAAAGGAAACCGTGTCCGAAAAATATATTCGGGTGATGATGTCCTCTTGAAAGCTCATAAAGATAATTATGCTTTAGTCCTGCAGGCAGATTTGTTCTTGCATAATTATAAGGTTGAGTGGATGATCAAGGATAAAAGATATTAATTAAATTAATTGTCAGAAATTAATTTAATTAATGGACATGCGATATCTTAAACATGGGGAATTTATAAGCAATTAATATGGGAGCCGAATTAAATAATTAATTTACGGAATTAGGAAAGGTAGTGCAAATATTAGTTCTTTAGTGGATAGAATTAATATTTAATGACATTGGGCCTGGCCCGGAATGTCATTAGAAGGCCTGACCTAATGATCCATGATCCCTGCTGTAGCCTATATATATTCTCGTTCTCCTAAAGCTGAAAGACACACCAAAACGAATTAATCCTAGAGTCAGAGAGAGGCAGACGTTTTTCTCAAGGAGACAGCTAGGGTTTTGGGTTTTCGGAGCTTTAAGGAGAGGCACACCTTGGGAGATCGAAGGCCACACTTCGTCCAAGGAGAATCAAGGAATACAGTAGAAGACGTGGATTTGAATCGCTTGCGCCGTAGCGATTAAGGTTAATATTCTGTTCGAACTTTTAATTAGTATCATAAAACGCAGGACCAAGGTCCGATTGTTCCTACACTTTACACAATATGGATTCTTGACAACCTGTGGACTGTTGAAGACAGCACAATCCAACAGCTTATCACGAAGGAGTTCGTTCAGGTTGGAGCATAGCTTTACCTTATTGCGAAGTACCCAGAGCTCAGACACAGAGAATGATTTAAGAAATTCAACAGATAATCTGAATGAACCATTTCTCCGTGTATATACAATCAGCTCCCACTGTTCTAGCAAGTTATTGACTCCAACAGTCAAGTAATCAATTTCTAAAGCGAAGGCATGCATAAAGATATCCTCGTCAGGGTTTACCTCTCGAAGATCGTAGATCAGAGATAAGAACTTTCTGTCATTGAAAGGCTCCCTTTGAGGTCCATTGAAAATCCTCTTTGCGATGTCCCAGCTTTTTCCAACTTTCCTTTTTATATCAAGATTCTTCTGCTTGCACGCAGCATCATAGATTTTCTGTTTCTCTATCTTGATTTGCTCTTCAGTTATCAACTTGTCCTCTAGAAGTTTCTGGTAATCTCGAAGCTTACGCTTCCTAGCTTCATTCTCAGCTTTAAACTTCCGGACATTTTCTTCGTGTTCAGGATCAACAGGTTCTTCATCTTGGAATAAATAGTTCTCCTCAAATTTGCCTTCTTCCTCTGCTTGACGGTATGTAGCATCGAAGACGTCATCATCATCCATGTCTTGTGGACAGTCATCATAATTATCAGAATTGAAGACATCATCAGATTGATGTAACGGTTCTTTGCCTTTTGACTTTTCAGAATTGTCAGGAGCAGATTCAGAAGTATTGCCTTTGTTGCTTTGATTTGAACTATTTCCCTTGTCATCCCTGTCACCTTTGTCTCCATCTCCTTTATCTCCTCTATTCTCCCCCTTAGTTGAGGGATCCTCTCTGGAGGTATCAGCATCTGACTTTGAGTTCTTTAGGAGTTGATCCAGCTTTCTGTCGATATCATCAAATTTTGACATATACAGTGCATGATTAGATCTCATCTCGACAGTCAACTCATGAATTTCTCCTTTAAGCTCATCCCTGGAAGAACTGGATGGCCTTTCATCAGCTTTCTTCTCTAGGGTCACCAACTGTGCACCCTTTAGCCTCTCATTTTCAGCTATCATCCGGGCTAATTCAGCTCTAAGCTTAGACATTTGTTCCTCAAACAGAGCCGGGTCAGTGTGTGCACTCACCTCACGTACACTCATAGCTGTTTCACTAGCCTCACGTGCATGTGTATCGCTCGGTGTTTGCCTTTCATCACTCATTGTTTGCACTCTTCCAGCTGTACCTGTATAAACTACCAATGCCCCCTGAGATGGGTTCAAAGGTAGTGGAGGAACAAATTGTCCTCCGGAAGCCTGTGAGGGCAAGTTTACTTGCACGTTGCCAAGTACCGCCTGATCAGAAAAGAAAGTTTGATCAGAAAAGCTTTCATACATGATAAACTGGTTTTGAAAATCTGTGCAATCAGTAAACATAGTAACCTGTGTATTTGTTTGGTCTTGCACTAGCGTGAGTGCTAGCGCAGTGCTTGACTCTGTACAGGGTACCGTGGCAGAGCGGTCAACTTCAATGGCTTCATTCTGTTGAGAGAATGAGTCCAGAGACTGTTTCATTGCCTGTTCCAAGTCCAAGCCTTTTTGGGAAGGCAAGGATGAGGCTGCAGTTGTCTCCAGGGCTTCCAACCTAGGCTTCTTAATGGAAGACAGAGCTGCGGGTTGACTCGTCAAACTGCTTGAGCTTCTCTTTCTGGCAATCTTACGAATAGGTTGAGTAGTAGTTTTGATTGCAGTGTTTGCAGAAGAAAGAGTTGGTTGAATGAATTCGTCAGCTTGGATATGAACCTGTGTGTTGTCAGGTTCATTGCTGGTAGTCTGGAAAACAAAATCAAGGTCACCAACAAAATCTGATGCATCAACATTAAAATTAGATGAGAAGTCAGAAAGTACCTGAGCTACCTGTAGGTCCTGTCGAAAGGACTGCAACTCGGGATTTGATGTTGAGTCAGCAGGTAAAGGTTGGGAGGTTGATTGTGTTTGTGGTATATAGTGGGTGTGTTGTTGTTGTGGTAGAGGTTCAGATGAAGACGGTTGAGCTTCGAAGAAGTTGTATTCCTGAGGTTCGTCTTCAAATGATTGTGATTGATGTGTTTGATGTAGAGGGGAATGGTGTGGTGATTGGTATGGAGATTGATGTGGTGATTGGTATGGTGATTGGTGTGGTGATTGGTATGGTGATTGGTGTGGTGATTGATGTTGTTCTGGTTGTTGTATTTGAAGTGGTTCTGGTTGTTGTGGTTGCTGTTGTTCTGGTTGAGCTTGTTGAGGCTGTTGCTGTTGAGGTTGAGCCACTTGGAATTGATGAAGTTGTTGTGGCTGAGCATTGATCTGCTCCATCAGGTATGGAGTCACTATGAATGGAAGATTCTCATATTTTCTTTTGTTTGTGAGAGCTTTCATCAACTTCGTACAGACACGCTGAGTTGGTGTAATTGGAGAGTTGAAGTATGAATTCTTCTCAGCGTCCGTCATCTTATCATTCAAAAACAGCATTAAGAACCGAGGGTAAAAACAGACAACCCTGGGATTCTGTGCAACTGACCGACTACTGAGTGGTCCCAACTTCTTTAGAATCGACTGAAGAATCAACTTGCCAAAGTTGATTTGTCGATTGTGAACAATGCAGAATCCAATGATTTGAAGAAGGGAGGATATGATATTGAAGTTACTTCGAGTGGTTGGGGAAAAGACCTTTGCCAGTGTGTCGAAGAATAAATCCCACTCAGGTTTCAAGTTCCCTTTCAGCATCCTTGGTAGATGTATCTCTCCCTGATAAAGAATGGTCTGAAAGAATTGAGTAATTTCAGCATCTGTCGGAATCTCAGCAAAGTTGTTTCGTGGAAACCCAAGTATTCTGTTGACATCATCAACAGAAATGGTAATGCTCCGACCTCCAGTAATATTTCCCGAAACCCTGTAGCTGTCCAAGAGAGTGGTGTTGATTACAGAGGAGTAAAAGTCTTGGAGTGGACGAATCTGTAAATCAGCATGAGCAGTGATGGCCGTGCTGACTAAACTTTGACTATTCAGGAACCTCACCCAAGGTCTGAATCTCTCTAAGCTGGAATCAGGGTCCAAATATCCGTTGTAGTTGGTCTCACCGATAACAAATTGGCCAGCCATTTTATAATTAAAAATTGAATTAAACGAGAATTTTTCAAATAAAATGTTAATTCTCAAATTTCTCGCAAATTCCAATTAATAATTAATTAACAATTAACCAATTAATTAATAATTCGAATTAATTGATTAAACTCGAATTAAAAATTAATTAAATTGTAAATGGCCAATTTAAATCCACAATAACCCAATTAAGTCCCAAATAACCAAACGAGTCCTTAAATTCACAAGAACACTTCAAACAAATCAAAACCCCAATTCACTTTAACTTCGACTAAACTCAAACCCAAGCTTAATGCAGATGATTTGAGCACCACACGGAACAGAGTCGAAATCCAAGCAAATGATCGCACCAAATCAGTCCAAAAACCGAGAAATGGGTTCGAAATTTCTTGAAATTTTGGCAGAGTAACGGCCTGATTTCGTGAAAATAAACGAAACCAGCAAGCATACAACGCTTGAATCAAGTAACCAGCAAGTTTTAATCGAAAAAACTTGAAAAATCGAAGTGGAAACGATGAAGTCGTGTATATATGAGTTCCGGTGTGTATATATATGAATGAGGGAGATGAAGTATGGCAGTATGACAATGCGGTATAATGTCATAAGGGTTTTTAAATTTCGGTATGACAATCACTTGTATTGTCATACCGAGTTTTAAAAGAGGCGGTGGGTAGGTGAATTACCTCGGTATGACAATGTTTTACATTGTCATGCCGAGTTTTAATAAAGCTTATAAGACACACTTCAGACACTGATATGACAATATACTAAATTGTCATACCGAATTATGTAATAGGCAAAAACGCACTCGGGATGACATTTTACAGAATGTCATGCCGAGTTTTTTTTTTTTTAAAAAAAAACAGAAATATGAATATAATTATTATGATTTTTTATTTTCTTTTGAAATAAAACCTTTTTACACATAAAATCAAAAACCTAATACAAATAATATCTAAAATATTACACAAATATTTTGTAAAATTCAACTTTAATTAAATATAAATATTTATGAATTTAACTTTAATTCATTAAAATGAATTAACTTAAAAACTAATATTTATGCTTAATTAATTTTGAAAAATACAAAATAGACACAAATAATTATCTAAATGCTTGAAAAATAATACAGGGGAGTGTGCAACACTTAGAAAATTAACAGAGACAAATATGAACATGCACAATTACACAGAAAATTATCAGATAATTTACAAACAATTATATAAAATCTAATAAAATATATATAATTACACAGAAAATTCACAAAAATATATAATAATATATAAAACAAATATATAATATATACAAAGAGAATCATGGCATATTTAACATCCCTAGCTCACAAACCAACTTAGAGAAGGTGGATTCATCAAGTGGTTTAGTGAAGATGTCAGCAATTTGATCAGCCGTGGGTACAAAATGTAACACCACAGTTCCATTCATGACATGTTCTCGAATAAAATGATACCTGATATCTATGTGCTTGGTCCGGGAGTGTTGCACTGGATTGTTTGAAATGGCTATGGCACTGGTGTTGTCACAAAATATAGGAATTTTGTCTACAGAGATACCATAATCATTTAATTGATTCCTGATCCAGAGAATCTGAGCACAGCAACTGCCAGCAGCTATGTATTCAGCTTCAGCAGTAGAAGTGGACACTGAGTGTTGCTTCTTGCTGTACCAGGAAACCAATCGACGTCCTAGAAATTGACAGCTTCCAGACGTACTCTTTCTATCAATCCTGCAACCTGCATAATCAGAATCTGTATAGCCGGTTAAATCAAAACCAGTATTCTTAGGGTACCAAATACCTAAACCAGGTGTACCCTTAAGATATCTAAAGATTCTTTTGACGGCTATAAGATGTGATTCCTTAGGATCAGCCTGAAACCTAGCACATAAACATGTTGCAAACATGATATCTGGTCTACTTGCAGTAAGATAAAGTAATAAGCCAATCATACCTCGATAGCTTGTAATATCAACTTTCTTACCAGATTTATCCTGGTCAAGCTTTGTGGCAGTGGCCATGGGTGTCTTTGCCGGAGAAGAGTCTTCTAGATTGTACTTTCGCAGAAGATCTCTGACATACTTTGATTGGCAAATGAATATTCCATCTTCCTTTTGGCTTACTTGAAGACCAAGGAAGTAGGACAGCTCACCCATCATACTCATCTCATAGTTACTCTGCATTAACTTAGCAAACCTCTTGCACAAGTTATCATTAGTAGAACCAAATATAATATCATCTACATATATTTGAACAAATATCATATCATTATCATGCAATTTGTAAAAGAGAGTTTTGTCTATGACACCTCTAGTAAATTTATTTTCAATTAAAAATTCAGAGAGGGTGTCATACCATGTCCTTGGTGACTGCTTGAGCCCATAGACAGCTTTGAATAAGAAGTACACAAAATCAGCAAACTCTGGATTTTCAAAGCCAGGGGCTGTTCCAGATATACTTCTTCTTCTAGCTTTCCATTCAGAAATGCACTTTTCACATCCATCTGATAAACCTTGAAGTTGGAGTGTGCAGCAAATGCAAGAAATATTCTGATGGCTTCAAGACGAGCAACTGGAGCATAGGTTTCATCGTAATCAATTCCTTCTTCCTGAGAATAACCTTTTTCAACCAGTCTGGCTTTGTTTCTTACAACAATGCCATCACCATCTAACTTGTTACGGAAGACCCATCTAGCTCCAATTGTAGACTTTCCTTTTGGTCTTGGAACCAGGGCCCAGACTTCTTGTCTCTCAAATTGATTGAGTTCTTCTTGCATGGCAAGAACCCAATCAGGATCAGCAAGTGCTTCTTCTATTTTCTTTGGTTCTAGTTGAGATAGAAACCCAGAGAATAAGCATTCATTTGTCGTAGCACTTCTAGTCTTGACACCAGCATCAGGATCACCAATAATTAAATCAAAGGGATGATCTCTGCTCCAAATCCTTTCCCTTGGAAGATGTGTCCTTGATGATTCAGCAGTATTATCATTGAGCTGAAATGTGTGACTAGTTGATCCATCAGCTCCCCCTGAGTTGTTGCCAGGTTGACTTGATGATCCACTACTGGCACTAGTGGAATCTCCAGTGTTTCCACCATTTCCTCCACCATTGCCTGGATCATTACCATCATTGTTGTCATCTCCTGTTGTAACCTCAGGTGGTATTTCATCATCTGAATCAGAATCTGGATAGTTGTCAAACTTCAGAGATTCAGATTGATCAGCAGATTGTAAACTTGGGAGTTTAGTGTCATCAAATGTAACATTGACACTAACTTTCATTGACAGAGTATCAATTACAAAAACTCTATAAGCACTTATTGTATAACCAACAAAAATTGCTTCAGATGCCTTTGGCTCAAACTTGTTCAAGTTCTCTTCACCATCTTTGAGAACAAAACACTTGGCTCCAAAAACATGAAGATGTTTGACATATGGTTTCTTGTCGTTATACAAATGAAATGGAGTTTTCATATGATCCTTGTTGATCAAAGTTCTGTTCTGGGTATAGCAGGCAGTAGACACAGCTTCAGCCCAAAAGTACAGTGGAAGCTTTGATTCAGCAATCATAGTCCTTGCAGCTTCAATCAGTGTACGATTCTTTCTTTCGACGACTCCATTCTGCTGAGGAGTCCTTGGTGCTGAATACTGCCTTCTAATCCCCTTTTCAGAGTAAAAGTTGATTAGAGTTTGATTCTTGAATTCTGTGCCATTGTCTGACCTTACAGCTTTGACTAGCACACTTTTATCCAATTCAACTAACTTTATATGATCAATCACTGTCATCGGGGTTTCATCCTTAGAAGCCAGGAAGTAAACGCAAGTAAATTTCGAGAAGTCATCCACAATGACTAAGGCATATCTTCCTCCATCAATTGATGCAACATTCACGGGACCAAACAAATCCATATGCAATAAATGGAGTGGATTTGTAATGGTATTGATGGTCTTGCCTTTGTGAGATGCTCTCTTAGCTTTTCCTTTCTGACAAGCTTCACAGAGATCATCAGATGAGAATTCCAGGGAAGGCAAACCTCTCACTAGATCTCTCTTGACTAGAGAGTTCATGGTTTTGAAGTTGAGGTGTGAGAGTTTCTTATGCCATAACCAACTATCTTCAGCAGACGCTTTGGCGTAGAAACAGTGAACTTCGTTTCCAGGTCCTGAAGACAAATCAGCTACGAATATATTGCCTTTCCTTATGCCACATAGTGAAGGACGTTTATCCTTGATATGTTTAATGATACATATCTCCTTTTCAAAATGAACATAATATCCCTTGTCACAAAACTGACTGACACTCAGGAGATTATGTTGAAGTCCTTCAACTATAGCAATTTCTTCTATGATGATCTTTCCAATTTTGTACTTGCCATATCCCACAGTACGACCTTTGCTATTATCAGCAAAGCTCACTGTTGGGCCAGCTCCTTCTCTTATGTCTTCCAGCAGGGATCTATTGCCAGTCATGTGCATTGACGCTCCACTGTCAAGCACCCAGGTAACACGAACAACTCCACTGGCACCCTGCAAAAGACAACTTGATTAAACATTCTTTGGGACCCACACTTGATTGGGTCCAGCAAACTTAAAGAACTGATTTCTATCAGGTGTAACAACAGAGCCTCTTGGACTGATACTTGATTCTGATTTGACTGAACTTACTTCCTTAACAACAGCCTTATAAACCTTGGTTTTAGGCTTTGGAACATAAGTCTCCTTCCTAACACGAGGAGGACTAGCAGTCTTTGATCTAGCATGCTTGTTGTTTATGTGTTGTCTAGGTGATGTGTTTTCATTTTTAGTATGCAAATTTTTAAAATAAGCAGACATCAAATTGAAAGCACAAGTCATACAATTATCAACACTACAGGATTTATGACATGCATCAAAAGCAGGAACAACAGGAGTATCAGTCATAGTAGTAGGAACATCAATAAGTTCTACTCTAACCTTGTTATCAGATTTAAAGTTTTCAGTAGAATGACATCTATTGTTCTTGTTCTTACTATTCACAAAATTATTAGGCTTGTTGAACTTAGTTCTCTCAGAGTTGACACCTAAACCAGCTTTAGGCAACCTAACATTGCCTTTCACTTTGATTGGTTTCAGTGATGTCAGGATCTCATCTCTCTTCTCATTACTCTCTTTCAATTTAAGGTCTTCCTGTTTGAGTTCATATCTAATGACAACAGGAGTCTCTAATAGAGGTTCAGCTTCTGAGGATTTAAACAAAGGTTGAGGGGAATCTTTCAAAACAAAAGGAATTCCTCTCTCCTTTGCACTCTTCTTAAAGGGAGTAATGTTACTAGCCTTACCTACAGATTTGTTATAGTCAAAACCTATTCCAACAGTTCTCTTGATCTCTTGTTTATCATTAAGTTCTTTGACTATAGTGGAGGCATCCTTAAAGGCTTTACACTTAACTTTCTCTTCGTCTAGCTGAAGTCTTAAAGCAATCTCACCTTTCTCTAGAACTTTGACTTTAGCACATTGTAATCCTAAATCCATAGTCAATTGTTCTATTTTAGGTTTTAATACTTTCATCTCATTCATCTTATAAGCATGAATTTCTAAGACTAAAGTATCAATTTTAAGATTGGCAGCTTTCATCTTTTTAATAGCATCATCTCTTTCAAGTCCTAATTGCATAAACAGTTTAGGGCATGTAGGATCTACCTGAAAGCTTCCAGCAGGAGGAGGTGAAGATGATCCAGCATTAGCCATGAGAGCAACATTCCCAATCTGCTCTTCTTCATCACTATCTGTATCATCCCAGCTTTTCCCTTCTGCTAGATATGATTTGCTCTTGAAGCTTTGACCTCCAGAAGTACCATGATGCTTTCTAACCAATGCATCATACTTCTGCTTCAGCTCATCGTACGAATCTTTTCTTTTTCCTTGAACCTTGGGCTGCTTGCACTCAGTTGCAAAGTGTCCAGGTTCACCACAGTTGAAGCATTTGAATTTGCTTCTATCCACCATCCCAGTCTTGTATCCTCCTTTGCTTGTAGAAGATGAGTAACCTCCTTTTTGAAACCTGTTGACAGTAGGTTTGTACTTGTAGGAGGGGTTCTTCCTGAATCTCATGTTTCCAAACTTCTTGGCAAACAGTGATAGAGATTGATCTTCTAACTGTTCAAGCTCTTCCATTGTATAGAACTCTTCGTCACCACTGGAAGAGGCAGTCTGACCCATCTCAGGTACAACAAATTCCTGAGTGGTTTTAGAAGGAACAACAACATCCTTCTTCTCTTCCGGTACAGGTGACTCAACAACTAGAGCTCTCGAATGGTTCAGTGTTTTACCACAGCCATATCTCTGCTTGCTTTGAACTTGCTCGAGTTCATAAGTTTTCAAAACTCCGTAGAGTCTCTCCAGAGATATCTCATTCAGATCTTTGCTTTCCCTGATGGCAGTGATTCTGTGTTCCAAATGTTCAGGAAGTGTTAAGAGAAACTTCATGTTGACCTCTTTCTTTGTCATAGAATTTCCCATTCAGATTTAAATTATTTATCAAATTATTAAGTCTGATAAACACTTCTGAAATCCCTTCTCCGGGATTGGAACCAAACTGTTCATACTGAGCCATCAGTATCTCTTTCTTGTTTTCCCTAACTTCCTCTGAGCCTTCATTGATAATCTCTAATGTATCGCAGATTTGCTTGGCGTTCGTACAATTTACAACAGCATTGTACATCACTGGATTTAGAGATTCAACCAAAATTAGTTGAAGAGCGTCATCTAAGTTCATCTGTTCACTCTCTTCATCTGTGTACTCAGAAAGTTCTTTCGGAATGACCTGATGAGGTATTAACACACCATCCTCTTCGTGTGCTAATATGAGTTGTAACACCTTTGTCCAAAATCCCGATGTATTTTCTGTTCGCTGTTCGGAGGAATAGGGACATGTGCCTTTTCCATAGGCCAAAGTGTTCCTGGTTGAACGGTGGGATTTTAATGCTACTGATCTTTTGCGTACTCATTTTTTAAGAATTTAAAATGAATAGTGTTTGGATGAGAAATGGATTTTTGAAAGAAAAATATTTTAAATCAAAATTAATTTTTTTTTTTAAAAAAAAAATTAATTCGAATTAAAAATATTTGAATTTGAAGTGAATAGTGTTTGGATGAGATTTGGATTTTTGAAAGAAAAATATTTTAAATCAAAATTAATTTTTGGAATAAAATTAATTCGAATAAAAAATATTTGGACGTTACAGAGTGTGTATAGGATCTGATACGGAAAATGGTATCAACCGCTCTGATGCCAATTGTTAGGTCCAGATACGATTGTAGAAGGGGGGGTTGAATACAATCGTCACAAAATAATCGCGGCGGAATAATCTGATTGGAGTTAAACTTGTTAATCAGATTTAAATTAATTAATATAACAATTTTTTAAGTCGTTATATAATTAATATGGTTCGTTTTAAAGTCCACTAGTTCGTAGAATAAATTTGACAGGAAGTATTCTAACTTAGCGGAATAAAACAACCGACTGATCAAAGCACAGAAAACTGTGGATTAAACAATAGCAAGTTTAGCTCAACTTGAAAGCTTTACAATGCAATGAACAAGAACAAATGAAGTGGTGAAGCCATATTTATAGGCAAACCATTGAACTAATATGACAAAGCTAGGCATGACAACCCTTAGGAAGCTCTATGACAATTACACAAGTGCTATGACAAAAGGTATGACAATTAGAAGCATTGTCATGGGACAAGTGAGAAAGTATGACAATCTAAGGGAAGGTATGACAATCACAATGACAATACAATGGAAGGTATGACAATTACAAGCATTGTCATGCTGTCTTTGAATAGGTATGACATCCGTATGACAAACGGTATGACAATCAGTGGGAAGGTATGACAATCGAAACTTGGAGGCTAAGGCTTGAAGTGGTATGACAAACGGTATGACAAACCAAGGCATTGTCATACCTTGTGACTTCGGTATGACAATGACCCATTGTCATGCCTCCTGACTATGGCAGGTGACATAGTGCGGTATGACAATCAATTAGATTGTCATACCGTGCTCAAAAACCATATAACAATTGATTTTTCTTATATAATTAATTCAATAATTATCCACTTAATTATATTAATTATATAAATTCATAAATTAAATTAATTCGAGTGTGAATTAATTTAATAAATAAATTACATAACTTATATAATTATTTTGAGATGTGAATTAATTAAAAGAATAATTATATTGAGCACTTCTTCAGCAGCAGGTCTTCTGACTTCCTTTTAAAAGATCTGATTCTTTGTCTTGATTGAACGACCACCTATTGTTGATGCTGAATATTTAATCTGAGTAGCTGACACACAAATGTACTGTCTGGTTCATCTGTATCTAGCTGAATCAAATATTCTTTATCAATTAAACATTTGAGAAGTGGCTTGTTCGTCTAGTCTTTGTCTTTGTAGTTCTTCTTCATAAGTAGAAATAGTTTGGAATCTTCTGAACAAATAAAGTATTAAAACTTTATACCTTCTGGACTTCTGGACGTGCTACAAAATATTATTTGTACACTGAGGCTTGAACATATTAATGAACTTCTTTCAGTGGTGTGCAGCAGCATCCTGAAATTCTTCAGACATATGATTTTAATAAATCACTTGACGTTCTTCGTACGGATTCCTTCAATAGTGCTTGCTAATTTACTTTCTTTCTTATCAGATTTGAGTTAAAACTCTTAAATACAAATAGGCTAAACATATGCCTTTCATCTAGTCTTTTTTTAGCGGTATTTTCGTTAGGACGTTTTCTAGGACCAGAAGGAACTGCTAGAATGACAACTGGCAAATATCTCATTATTTTTAGAGTGCTTCATTTTACTCTTAATCCGACGAAACAGAAGAAGGGCTCTTTGGGGTATAATTTTCTTTCTATCTGACCAGGGCTTACAGAATAGGTTGCATCTAGCATACAACCAGTGGAGCCATAAGCTGTAGATATTCTATTAAGTGGCTGAATCCGTTGTTCAATATTTTATAACTTTTAAATCATACGCTGTCTCCATATCCGTTGTGACATCTTCATCTTTTCGAAAGCCCAGACCCAGTCTTCTGGATCTGCATTAGTCCTATTTCAGGTGCAAAGCCTCTTCAATAAAGACCTCTTTCTCTTCTAATTGGGTTGACGACATGAACGAGCACTTCTTCTTCGACCTAGTCCGCCGCGACCCATAAGGTCACCGCTGCTGATCCTTTGTCCCTTTCTAAATCCAGCTTCAACCGAGCATACGTCTGCCGCGGGAACAGGAAGCACGGAAATGGACGCTTTCAATCCACATCGGAAAATTGAGGCTTTCTCTACTGGGAGTCCTCAAAGGAGGAATAAGGCATACGAAGTATCCTACTGCGTGGTGCATGGTACAGGAAGGGACCTACCACTGACCTTTCTTATGGGGCAATCTACCGACCACCCTAATTGAGTTTAGGATTCCAGTCGACCGAGTGCCCAAAGCTACTGCTCGAGCAAGCACATGATAGCAGGAGAGGGAACACTCGCAGCAATTAATGAGATGAAGACATCTGAAACCGGTTCTTTCATCTTGGGGGAAATCCGATCGGCAGGAGCTAATTCAAAACCCTCTGGTAAAATAAGAACAGCCCCTACATTCAAAGTACCCCTTTTACCATTAGCAACTGCCATCAAAATATGGAACGCCTACTTTAACTTTCTTTGTGATGTCTTCTTCAATGTCATGAGGCTCATAGTAATCTCTTTCAAGCAACTTCTCCATTCCAGTCTAATCTAAGAAGGGAGTTTGTGGCACTTGTGGGGGCCTGCCAACCCGGACTTCCCGTCTCGGAACTGGATTAGTTTAACCTTGAATGCTATTAATAGATTCTACAGCAATAGTCCCTCGGACTCGGAAAGTATAATAACGAAAATGGCTAACCCAATACCAGATTCCACGGCTGCCACCGTTGGAACCAATGAAGCAAATGAGTCGATTGATTTGACTCTGTCTCCTCCCACTCCCAGGAAGGATCAGATACAGATTCTCTCGTCCTGGTGGTTTGGGCATAGATCGGATTTTCCTTCTACGACGGCTAGTGAAATCATAAAGAGTGCGCTCCCCATCCTTCAAAAAAAATCGTTTTTTGGTTGGAAAATAAGCACATCCATTTCATTTGGAATTGATGATCTTTTAACAATCCCATCTAAGAGATGGCTAGTTCAAGATGCGGAGGAGCAAAAGGAGGAATCCGCCCGAGGGTGTCGCCCAGGGCATAAGGGGCATGATGACTTGACGTCATCATCACCTTCCTCCGGCTTATCACCGGCAGTCGACATCCTCCTGGAATAGTTAGCAGTACTGAACAAGCGAGTCATCGGTCCGGGGAAAGAAAAGGACCGCCTTTTAAAAAAAAGAAGGAACTCGCCTAACTCGCTAGGCCTTCGGAACAAAGGCTATTCTGTTCATGCTTCAGACGATCCGCACTAAAAACACGAAGAACAGCGGGAACTCGAGATTTTTCTATTTTTTAACCCTAAAGGGAAAGGGGGTTGGACCCCTTAGAGGTTCTAACCAAGGGGCACGTAGATCCCAAAAACGCGGAGTTTCTCCTCCATTGAGAGTAATAAAAAAAGAATCAAATCGCACCATCTCTGTAATAGGTAAATGCCTCTGTTTCTCCTGAAGTTGTCGGAATTATTCGTAATAAGATATTAGCTATAATTGAAAAGGTCTTATCAATAAAACAAAGATATATTTGAGATCGGGTTACCACCAGTTACGAGTAAGAGATTTTATTTTTGAATCCCCACGAAAAAGGTCAACACTCTCATTTTCATGATTCTTTTATGATCCTGTCTTGATTAGCGCAAATTATCTCTGTTCGACAAAATGCCCTTTGTATATAATAATCGCATTGTAGCGGGTATAGTTTAGTGGTAAAAGTGTGATTCGTTCGAGTAACCCCCTTCAAGAGTTAAGGGGTCTTTCGGTTTAATTCATATTCCGATAAAAAATTTTATTTCTTTAAAGGATTTAATCCTTTACCTCAAAATTCAAACTTGAACCCAAGTCTCGAAGCTGTTGAATACACCCTTTCTTTTTTCTCTTTCCTCCCTTTAAGGAAAAAAGAGAAAGAACCGTTATGGCAAGAAAAGGTTTGATTCAGAGGGAGAATAAGAGGCAAAAATTGGAACAAAAATATCATTCGATTCGTCGATCCTCAAAAAAAGTGTCCATCCGAAAAATAAATTATTAAAAAGTGTGATTTTAATTAACACCCAACCTTCGACACAGGACAACAAGATCAAATGCACCTTCGAGTAAGTTATCAGTCAAGTAGGGATCCTCATTCTCTTTATATGAAGTAAAGAGCCCGTGTTGCTCGGCAGAAAGGATGACCAAGCTCCAGGGAGGTTTTTGGTTATGGGGTTGGAGATTAAGTCAAATTGGTTCGATCCTTCCCAGTAAAACGCGGCGTGATAGTCCGAAAGTCGTAGCCATCTCAGACTTTTCTTTTGTCGAATGAAGTCCTTGAGTTACTGCCCTCCTCTTTTTGCTTTTGTCGACCTGAAGCTGCAGTGAAGGAGGGAATGGATTAGATTACTGAGGAATGAAATAGCATCACATTTTAACAAACAGATGAAAGCTTATGACATGGTGAGATGGTGCTCTAAAGTTGAGCAACTTTCCTTCTAAGTAAACATCCTTGTTGTTTGGAGCCCAAGTAGCCATTGTTCCTTAGCGTAATAAGGGAAAGAAAGCCTCAACCAGAACCACATTCCTTTTGCGTGCGGGTGTAGCTAAGTGTCTTACTCTATTGGTCATAGTTTCCTGCTGTTGCGGGCGGTGCTCGTTTGCGCGCGCGTGAACCAACCCAACAAACAAGGAAAGGACGCCTCTCTGGGCATCTGAGAATGATTCGAGCCGTATGAAGGGAAACTCTCACGTACAAAGCAGGGGATGATCTACCTATCGACAGTAGGCACTATCGCCTCACATTAAACTCCTAGCTTGCATACTGCTCCTAGCACGTGCTGGTAAAGAAGGACAGAAAATGGGAATGGACTGGGAGTTGTAGAAATGCTTTTGAGAAGTTGAAAGAAATTGTGGAGACTGAACCGGTCCTCAGCCTCGAAACTAGATTCACTCGTTCTTTTCTCCGGCGATTAACCTATTCTAGAGCAGTCTGGTGATTAGCCTATCTCGCACTACTCGAAGCCTTCGTAAACTCATTGTCGTGATTTGGACCCAAGGATAACTTAAAAATTTTACCAGTTCTTTTTATTTTATTTCTTATTTAGGATTTATATTTATTTTTTTGGTATAATTAATTGTTTGTTGGTCCCATCAGTCAAATAATAAAAAGGACCATTCCTCAGGCAAGAAACCTCTTTCATGACCTATGGCCCGGTGTGTCACTTGGTTAGCATTTCTATAAAAAAAGGAGTAGGGTTTGTTTTTCGATAGGGAAAGAGACAGGGGAGTTGGCTGTAATTGATACACCTTTTTCGGAGAGACGATATTGATTTATTCGAGACTTAGGTTAGAATTTTTATTGAATCATCGTGGTTCTAGTCTGAATCTGATGTTTTAATCGATTCATAGGGTCTTAACAAGAGAATTCCTATCAATAAATAAAGAAAACAACAAATAAAAGCTAGATTATATACAAAAAAATAAAGAAAAAATAGGGAAAAAGAGGATTCAATGGGCCTATTTCTCTATTCAGATTATTCCAATGTTTTAATTTATGACTCTTTTTTTTTTGTCGAACAAAAAAACTTTTCTTCAAACCGATCATATACTTTATTGAGATAGGTGGGACTCCCCCTCCGAGAGCGGAATCTTTTTAAAAATGGGAGCGTATGGGTTGATTCGGATTAATATGCCCGTAGCTTTCTTCTGTCACTTCTTTCAGATCAATGAAGTTGAAAAAGTAATAGAGTAAAGATCAGCCTCATGAAAACCTTATATTCCCTGAGGAGGTTCTTCCCCGTGGAAACGCTCTTTAATGGAACTTTAGCTTTAGCTGTTCGTGACCAACATTTTCATTCTCAAGATTCAAGGCTATTCCTTTGACGCCGCTGGCAAATTCAACCATTTCACCAGCTTGAATCTCGTTCAATCCATAAACACGTGCAATCCCATCTCCAACTGAGGAGAGCCCGAGGTGAAGAAATAAGGAGATCCTTCTATATCGAAATCTCAGTTGAAAAAATAATAGGAAAATTCCGGGAAGTAATGAGCCCCCCAATATTTGGGGGACTCATTACTTCAACTAGTCCCCATGTTCCTCGAACGGATCTCTTAATTGTTGAGAAGGTTGCCGGAAGCTGCTCCCGAACGATTCAATCTCATATGAGGTAGCAGGTCGAACTGATCGGATTAACCAACCAAAATTAGCTTCAGTCATTATGTATTGAACCGAAGCAAAAGCGTATGTGCTCTCAAAGGCCTTCTCCTTGGGTCAAGTAAGGGGTCATTTGGCAAATCTGAATTAAAAATATCTGATTCGTTATCCTATCTGAATGAGCTGAGCGGGTAAGTTATCTGAATTCAGAATCAATAATATCATTTGACAAATAAATTTTGAAATATCTGAATGAAATCAATTTACAATAGTACTCCCTCTGTCCCAGTTGATTGTATACGTTTCTTTTTCATTGCTCGACACGCTTTTTGAGGCTCTTATAAAACATACTTCTACAACTTATTTTTAAGATTTTATTTTTTTGTATTAAAGTATAAATGTTATACTTTTATACAAAAAAATAATCTTAAAAATAATTTATAGAACTATACTATATTGAAGCATTAAAATCCGTGCCGCGCCTCTGTCCCCCAATGTATACTATTGACTGGGACGGAGGGAGTATTAAAAAATAAATTTGTTTAACATAAAATATTTTTATAATTTTATAATGTTATATTTAAATAGAACATCATATAATTTAATAATATTATGTTTAATAATATTTTTATAATGTAATAATATCATTTTTTAATGAGCTTTGAGCCAAAAAAATTTAACTCCACTAAATTAACATTCGATATTGTAATATTATAACCATATGAGACTTCGAAATTTTATACATAATTTCACATCTTAATTTTTTTTGATATGAGCTTATTATAAATATAAAATATTCTTTCACAAGCATACATTATTATGAATATTCAAAAATAATTTTGGTTGCAGATTAGACTAGTTACTTGTGCGCAAACAATGTGCTGAATCGCTGGGTTATAAACTCAGCACGGAATCGCTCAGCAGTAACTTATCCATTATGCTCTCCTAAAGTTCAGTGACAAATAAGCTGAATGGCTGATGCGGTCAGCAGATTAATCATTAAGCATTAATCAGAAGTAAACAAATGAGCCCTAAGTCCTTCCTACTCCATCTATTGGTGCTTCCCTTTGGCGGGGTTCTATTCTGCAATTCATTCTAATTAGTCTTGGTGGGGAAAGAAAGCAGAGCAAAAATCCTGCTTTTGAAGAGGCTTGCTGCAAACGGAATTTTGAAGAGGCTTGCTGCAAACGGAATTTTGCTCTGCTTTCTTTCCCCACCAAGACTAATTAGAATGAATTGCACAATAGAAACCCGCCAAAGGGAAGCACCAATACATGGAGTAGGAAGGACTTACTTGACCCAAGGAGAACGCCTTTGAGAGCCTATACCCATAGCGAATTTACTCTTATCAATGTCCGATTTCGAGAGAAAAGGCATTCGAAGCACTTGTGAAGGAAATTGGCGATATCTCTTCATCAACAAAAGGGTCCACACCCTCCCATCAGTTTACTATGAAGAGAAAAAGAAAAAGAATCGAACTGCCTACTCATTATTCGGAGGTGAATCATAGAACACTAAAAGCTGTGGTATCTTATGGACCTAACATAGGTCACATCCCTCACGACATAAGATTGAAAGATCCTAACCTTCTTCTTTGGAGCGGAAACAGATGTGGCCAAAACGTCTTTTCTCGCTGGTCGAACCTATTTCAATTCCTCTTCTTTCAGTCGATCGGTCAATAAGGTCTTCATTCAAGTTTTTTCTTATGTAGTGAAAATGCCTTACAATCCGGTGGGGTTTCGGTCAGGTCTATTGATAGAGATTAATCGTTTTTTCCCAGATGCGTTGACATTCCCCTTTTTTTGATTCTAGTTATTGATACGGTACCAAATAACGAAGATTGGAGATAAAATTAAATATTTTTTACTAATACTTTGCCCCTTTTTTCTGTTTTTTCCTTAAAGGGAGGAAAGAGAAAAAAGAAAGGGTGTATTCAACAGTTTCGAGACTTGGGTTCAAGTTTGAATTTAATAAATTATTAAATTCAAAAATTAACTAGGGATGGAGGTAGAATAAACAGGGTCGTCTTTTTTGGAAAAAAAATGAGAAAAGATAATAGATCCTCCATTTTTTTATACCAAATGTTTTGACACCAATAAATGAAGTGCTTTCTAATCATAAAAATCCAAAGATTTTATTATGAATTCTATTCATAAAGATAAAGAAATTAAAATCAGCATGTCTGCTACGTGGGGTTTAATCCCTTAGATGTCCTTTCATGGATTCTCGAACCTCCGACAGACAGAATCTCCATGCATGCGTTCTTTCTCTCCTCCCCTCGGCCATACATCTCTTTTGTTCCCCTTTTTTTCCTTTTTTGTTAGGGGAGATATTGTTTCCAGGTTGGATTTTTTAGATCAAATCAAATAGGACTAGTTGGGTAGATATAGGTGGTGAAATATAACCTTTGCATCGATGTTTAGCAGGGCGGGTCGCTTGAGTGTCAAAACCAAGCGGTGGTTGTTTTTCCTTGGCTTTGCTCATGATCAAGTTACAACCCAAGATCTATGACCATATTATGTTAACTGTTCGTATTTCGTTCATTCCATCGGTATGCTCTCAGGTACCTGTAATTGTGATCCGTTTGCCAGAACCAAGGGGTCTTTCTGTGGAAACACTTTTACACGAATTTTCAAGTGGATGAGATCGGTCGAGTGGTCTCAGTTGGAGATGTGATTGCACGTGTTTTTGGATTGAACGAGATTCAAGCTGGTGTAGTAGTATAGATTAGTTAGATTCGTAAAACAGAAGAAGAGCCTATAGGTATGTCTGCTGGCTTTACCCTTTTTAAATCAAAGTATGTATGTACGAAATCCGCAACTAATTGATCCATACCAAACATACCTACTTTTTTTCTTCCAGTTCTTCTTAGACCGGCAACTCGTATCCCGAAGATACAAGTAAGCGCAACGAAAAGACCCGAAAATAACGAATAATGAAACAATTCATATATTGACATTTCCTGCTAATTTACAAATTTCGTGCCTAAGGGCATATCGGTTGAAGTAGATTCTTCTTTTTGATCAATCAAAACCCCTTCCCAAACTGTACAAGCTGTAATGCCTCCCAGACAATAAAATATGTTGACGACTATTATCTAAAAATAATCAAGTTATTAATGACTGGACGAACCCAAGAAATAACCCCTCACGTGCGAAATTATAGAAGATCTCCCTCGACCAGGTAATCACTATTTTATATGCATCAACAAAAGCCGTAGCAATGAAGCTTGATCGTCGGTCGAGTGACTTTCCACCAAAGGCTAAAGTAAACCCCTATTGTCTTGGAATTAGGCGCCCATCTTTTGACTGTTGTCGGCTAATCTCTTCAATGTTCGATTATACTCTATGTTATTTGGTCTACGTACCGGAACTGATAACATTCGAGATTATGCAGGATTATATACGAAAGATCCTTTTTTGGCTCTCTCTTTAGATGACCCCCCCCCCCCCGAATTGTTCGCAATAAAATTCAATATAAGTCCCTAAAATAAAATGAAAATAAAGAAAACAAAAAAATTAGAGGGGGGGTCACACTTTTTGTTCTTGAATTTGAATGAAAAAAAATTAAATGAAGGCTACCTTTCTTAGATGAAACCAGGATGTGCCGGAGAACAACAAAAGAATCGTATATAGATGTAGGAGGATCTATTTGGGAAGTAAGAAGCCCCTTTGACATCTCTTCATCTGCAAATAATTCTCGATGTGAAAACACAGAGACAGAGGACTGATCTTTGAATAGGACATAGAGTGGATCTGCAGGGTCCCAAATGAATTGGCTTATTCGAAAAAAGCCAGTTGAGACTTAATTCTATCTTCATAGATTTCTCGAGATATTTTCTTACGAAGTTTTGTTATAGCATCTATAACTGCTTCCGGTTTTGGTGCTCGTTAAGCCTCGCAACCCTTTCCTTTGTATCGGACCTTTCCCGCTTTCCTTACTTGGCTATACTTCATATGGCCTGTTTTAGACGGCAGAACGGGGAGAGGGGGAGGGAGAAGCAGGGCTCGAAGAAGAAGCCGAGCCGTGCAAAAGGGCGCGAGGATATAGCAAGTAAGCAGCAATTGATCAACGCGAGTGAACTGTGCTTAGACGCTTCGTAAAACCGCACCGATCTACTTTTTTCAACTTTGATGCCTTCCGCAAAAAATTTGATGTATTCATGCATATTAATTAATTAATATTACTCGATTGATTAAGAGAGGTTCATTAGGATTCTTATTGGTTGGAACTTCCAGTTATCTTGGGGGAAACTTGATATCTTTATTTCCGTCTCAGCAAATCCTTTTTTTTCCACAAGGGATTGTGATGTCTTTCTATGGGATCGCGGGTCTCTTTATTAGCTCCTATTTATGGTGCACAATTTTGTGGAATGTAGGGGTGGTTATGATCGATTCGATAGAAAAGAAGACCTGCTTCGCCTTAATTGTTATTTGAACAAGTCAAAGTTCTGTCTTGGTCCGAGTGTGGATAGCATTTCTCTTCTGCATGTCCATGGAGTTTTGAAAAATCCAAACATCTCAGAGATAGATAGAGAGGTAGGAATTTATCGAACGAACCGCACTCCTTCGTATACGTCAGGAGTCCATTGATGAGAAGGGGCTGGGGAAAGATTTCTATAATTGATTTCTTCTGTGTAATACTAATCGACAGGGCCTCATTGGTAAGATACTTTCAAAGTTAGAAGAAAGAATAAATTACTCGACTTCCTAGATGACATACTATCCTCAAATAAGAATAAAACCTTAGTATTTTTTTTGTATCTCATCAAAATATCAATTTTTGAAGTTTATTGAAGAAGTTCTATTTACTCAATAAACCTCCCTCTCTTTTGTTTGCCCACTATTCTATTTTAGAATTTATAATAACTTTTAAATAGCCTAAAAGTTCAAGAGTAGGCCCGAACTGCTCCCCCTTTCCATTTAATCACCGACAAAACCTACCTTTCAATTCGACTTAACGAAAGGACTTCAACTTTAGAACAATCAATCGAACGGCGGGTAACGGCTTGTACTCTCTTTTCCGTGTGAATATATAACCTACGGAAAAGTGGGCTAGAATGGACCAACTCTTAAATCTTGGGTGGAAATTTCTTTTACCTATATCTCTCGGCAATTAACAACTTCTTCCCACGTTCTTTCACTGTAAAATCGGTCAAATGCATCCGCCTCTGTCTCTATCTCCACTGCTGGATCGACAAAAGATATTTCAGAGTGAAGCTTTGCCCCGAGAGGCTGTAAAAAAGGTATATCGGCTCAACATTTGGACATATAAAAGAAGTCGTGAACTCCAGAAAGGAGGGAACTCAAAGAAAGATACCTGCGAATGGTACTGTACCACCTAGTAAATTCTGTTCCACTTAATCCCCCCTTTCATGGCCACATAACATTCTGGCTAAGGAATGGGAAATCTTTCTCCTGTTCCATGAATCCAAACTACTGAACTCAATCACTTGCTGCCGTTACTCTTCAGTTTTCTGTTGAGGTCTATCCTGTAGAGGTACTCAAATTGGATCAGTGATCGATTTCTAGGTTTCGTCGTAAACCTAATTAATTACTTCCAATTACGTATATCAATAGTTCAAACCGCACTCAAAGGTAGGGCATTTTTGGAGAATGTTAATAAATTCCAAAACCCATTTCGTCGTCCAATAGCGACAACCGTCTTTTTGATTGGTACCGCAATGGCCCTTTGGTTGGGTATTGGTGCCACATTACCTATTGATAAATCCCTAACTTTAGGTATTTTTTTAATTTTTAAATTCAGCCACTTTACCACCCACTGCTACTAAATCACCACGAAAGGCCCCAAAAATAAGCCCTTATAGGCACATTTGGGGCTAGACAGATACCATGTGCTTCAAGGCGTCATAAACGTTGGATCTGCGCCCAGCAGTTGGGACTGCAACAAGCAACTAAGGAAAATCAACTCGAGACTCGGGGCAAAGCTTCACTCTCACTCTCTGACGTTCTTTTGCAAAGTAGCCCGTTTTTTCTCTCTCTAGCTGCTTTCCAGATTAAGGATTAGCTGCTTTCTCCCGAAGAATGAAAGCCTGTGATAAATTCTTGTACATAGAGTTGTATAATCCTAAGAGCTCAACAGCTTCAAAAGAGAAGGATCCCCTGAATATTGGGTAGCTGTTGTTAAACCGGGTCGAATACTTTATGAAATGGGTGGAGTAACAGAAAATATAGCCAGAAGAGCGATTTCAATAGCATCGTCCAAAATGCCCAGCTGTTCGGGGCAATTGGTTTTCTTTTGTTGTTAAGAGGAGGTGTGCCCAGGTGCACATATAGGATTGTGAGACCACACCACTGGAACAAGGAAGAGGGCCCCTCCCTGATTGAACGAGCTCAGATCAATCTTCCCTGTCTGTGGTTGAGTCAGACAAGAGAAAAGGCGCAATAAGACGACATGGAGGTAAGGGAAGAACTTGTTTCTGTTACAACACGGCGAAAGTATATAGTTCGAATGAAGAGAAAAAAAAAAGAATTTTTAGGCTTTACACCTGGGATTGTAGTTCAATCGGTCAGAGCACCGGTAGTTGTAGATGAAGGAGTATTCTCGGAATCAGTATACGAAGAAGAGGAATACGAAGAAGAAGCCTTGTTGATCTGGTTCTTCACTGAGATGAATACGCAGAGTACGAACATTATAAAGCTTATCTTTCTCGTTGAATCCACCTCTCTCTCTCTAGATATATAAATATATGTGTGTATGTGTATACAGAATTGTGAAATGAGTTGCAGGATTGTGTTAAGAGAGAGGGGATATTTTCTCTTCATCCGGGGGTTCATTTCATGCTCTTCTGTATTTCACTTTTGGCAATATCGGGCATATAATCGATTCTTTGACCGGCTTTTGGTTGAGCCAACTCTATTATCAAAGAAATAAGGAAACGGGCGACGATTTGGCACCAGATATCCGGAGGTGTGGAAAGAGCAGCTGTGAGAAGCAGAAAAACCATCAAAATTTTTTTTTAGTGAACGTGTTACAGCTTACTCCTATTTTTTTTTGTAAAGAAGAAGAAATAAATTCTATTTTCTCAATAAGAATCCTAATGAACCTAAAAAAAGGATAATGGCCCAGCATAAGATGAGCCGGCCACTTTATATCCTCGGGAACCTTATCCGAATGGAACAAGGAAACTTATCCTGCCCCAGTGATCATGGAAGTAGCGAATTGAAATGAGAGTGGCAAGGGTCTTAAACTAAGGCTTTCGCTCCATTCCTTTAGCTTCCCGCGCCGGAGTTTCTTTCTCTGGTATTTGTTTCAGAGGGCTTTGGGCGCCCTTCGAAAAGGAACATCCGCTCTAACAATTCCGTCACCATCTACCAACACGGCCGGGAAGGTTTCAAAAAAGGTCCTTCTTTTTTTCTTTAAGAGGTAAGGTAAAACTTGAGCTGTATTTGACGAGCAGCAGCTTGATCGACATAAAGCTTGTGGATTGCATCCCAAGTTTTGGCCAACCTATGACCGAACAAAAAGGAGTTCGTCACTCTTTTTCACATACGCCGGGAGAAAGGAGCATCCTCAAGATTAGGTATTGCTCCTCCAATGATCGGTGATTTTCAAATCTCGCAGAACAGGATGTGATACGATGAGATAGAATGCAAGGATGAGCCCATCAACTTCCTGGCAAAATGCTTACGGTTAAAAACCACCGACATGTCAAGATCATATACCGTGTATAGGTATACGAACGATAGAAGCTTATCTACAGCTCTTTTTTGACTTACTTATAGCTAGGATTACGAGGCATGGAAGCTTTCTGCTATGCTATTAGATGAGAGTTACTGTAAACACACAACTTCCACCCTGTTGGCTGTAGTTTTAGCTTGTATAATGTGAGAAATTAACAAGAATAAATAATTTTTATGCACAAAACAGGGAAAGAGAATGAACTAAAACAGAGCAGATTTTTATTATTCTTCATTCCAGCACTACAAGCACTACATTGGAAAAAAGCTTTGTTATTAATAGACTAGGAAAGGGAAAAAGAATAACTGAATCGATATTATTCCATTCCAATTCCTTCCCGATACCTCCCAAGGAAAATCTCGAATTGGATCCTAAATTGACGGGTTAGTGTGAGCTTATCCGTGCGGTTATGCACTAGGAATCCATTTTCTGAAAGATCCTGGCTCACCTACGGTTTTGCAGCATGCCCCCTTCGGGCAATACGGCTTTCTAAACGTGAAGCAGCTGCTAAACAGGATGTATTGAACTTATAATTCACTAGATACTTTTTATGAATGTCAACTAAGTATCGTAAGTAAATTGCTATGTATATGAAAAAAATCCAGATAGAAAATATTTTGATTGGACAATTTTAAATTTTTTTATAAGACAAAAAATAGATATTGAGGCCTGGACCAAAATGGATTATAACAGTAGCGGGAGTTCAGAAAGGATCTGCTCGTAGATAAAGACTGAAACCTGCGCGGGGTTAGGGGAGCATGTAGCCAAGTGGATCAAGGCAGTGGATTATAGGTTTTTCTGTAATCAGGCTTCAACGAGAAAGACTTAACTGCTCGAAAGGCAGAGGCTGAGGCAACAGCTGACCACGGTTCTTTTCTTTAATCCCTTAACCTTCAGCGCGCGGCACACGAACTATGACTATCTTAAATTGATGGCAAAAGACAAAACAAAGAAGGAAACTCAATTCTTCATCCAGAAATTCCGAATTTAGATAGAGGTAAAGGTTACAAAATGAACAACTTTTCAATCCTCGTAGTCAAACCTTCTTTTTGTGAAATATGTAGTACCCCGACCCTGTATCATGAACACACGAACGGTACGGCATCGGGTCAAATAGGAATAATTATCCAAACACTAAAATCCTCGTTAGACGGAAAAAGGATGACTCAACCCTTCCTTCCAATACTAATTATACAGACGGATGGGGGTCGCTTCTGTAAATGGATAACCAGCACCGATTATCCACCCCTTCCACGTGTGATTTCTATGTTATGTACGGCCGTGTCTAAGGGCATATCGGTTGAAGTAGATTCTTCTTTTTGATCAATCAAAACCCCTTCCCAAACTGTACAAGCCATCAGTAATAGTAACGCAAGCATGAGACTTTTTGGCAGTACCGGTGAACCAGATGGTCGCGCAAGATCAATTAGGATTGGCTCTGGTTCGTTTAGAAAATGTGGAGCACTTAGGCATAAATTGATACCGTCTGCTCAGAATTTGGTAACTTCAACTCCATTAACAAGTACTTATGAATCCTAAAAGTTGCGCTTCTTTCAAGCGAAAACTCGGATCAAGGGCTATCGACCCGACAGGAAAAAAAAACCAATACCCCAAGCACTACAGTTAGATTTATTAGATTTTTTGCTAAAATATCGGTATTAAACCCGAAACTCCTTCCGCCTCATACGGCTCCTCTAGGGATGGAGGTAGGCCCAGCCCAGGCTTGTGCGGTTAAGGTTGTTGTACACGACTGAAATCAAATCTGAAAGATGCTCGACTGTTAAAGGAGAGGTAGTTTACTTTCTGACTTATAATAGAAGTCTGGCATTAGAGTAAATTTATTGATCTTGCCACGGTAGGTAGGTCTGTCATTCTCTGGATCCCGCTGAGCTGAAAGACATGAGATATACATAAAAAAGTATTCATGCATATTAATTAATTAATATTACTCGATTGATTAAGAGTTTGAGATGGCTTCTCTTTACACTAAATCCATAAGCATCATGCACTAAATCTACCATCAACTGGCCTCGTCTTGACATGGATCGACTCATCAAGTTCCCATTGAAATAGGATCCACACAAGGAAAAGCACTTGTCATTCGTTGGTTATTAGCGGCATCCCGCATTCTCTAGTAGTAGGTAGTAAGATAAGGGGAATTGCTTTAACCAGTCCCGCAAGTCAGGAAGACTCTGGCTTAGCCCATTCACTCCTAAACTCTAGAAAGTTGGACATTCGATCACAGAATCCATTGACAGCTGCCCCATCCCAATAATATGTGTTTATCAACCACCCGTGCACGCGTGGGCTCTCCATTTAGGTAGCTTCCCGGTCTCCCGCAATAAGCGCAAGTGGTTCCGCCGAACAAAGTTGTAGTTGGTTCGTTTTCGTATTGATTATTATTAGATAGGCATGGTTGTTTACAAGAGCTAGCTTCTAGATGTTCTTCGCCTGAACATACATATAAAAGAAGCAGCCTTCTATCTGGCCTGTTTCTGGATCTCTACTTTATGGCAACAATATTATTTACGGTGCCATTCTTCCTAGCCATTACCCGAATTCGCGCAAGTGTGTCCACACCCCCCAAACTTACTTAACGAGGAATCCATTCTCGCAAACAAACACAACCCCTACATTTAATCTTTATCTTTATTATTATTATAGATATAGATTATACAATTATTGAGACAATTTAAAAACGGCGTTTCCTTGTTCTGGGATCCTTTTTCTTTGTTTTAAATCTTCAACCTTTCCTTCTTTCTTTCTCTACGCAATTCTTTTTCTTCTTTTTCGGATGAAAGCAAGAGAAAGAGCAGCACCCTAATTCCTATCTTATACCGTGAAGTGACCCCCGGGCGCGTCTGGCTCACACCCATATCCCTATCCCTACTAGTGGTTTTTCTTTTTTTTCCATTCTATCATTTGTTTGACAGCTTAAACTAGGCCCCACTTTAGATAGGTTTTCGGTCTTAATCAAGATAGGTCAAGGGCGCGCCGGAACGGTCGGTAGATGCTTAGTGCAAAAGCAATAGTAGTTATCCGGAGACTGACGGTCCTTCGTAGGCTTTGACTATGATTCTCCCGCACACCTTTCTATCCACAATTTCTTTCAACTTCTCAAAAGAATTTCTACAACTCCCAGTCCATTCCCATTTTCTGTCCTTCTTTAGCAAATAAAAAATGGGATTTAGGAGAAGAGAGAGCCTTGTTAACACCATGGTTTTGTAGATGCGTTACCCACGTCGGGGATAGATAGGTTAAACATTCCATTAGGGAGCCTGGTCTTGACTCTTATGTGTGGTATTCATTCTCGTTCGGCTCTTGGAATCACATCCAACAGTGGTTGGAACAGCTTGCAAAATCCAACCACTTCACCTTGGAGGCAGGGCAATAGATTAAGATTTGGCGGTAAGCGAAGGAACTTTAGGGCTTAGGGTAGCGAGTGAGCCTTATCATAAAGCATAAAGCATAAAGGGTAGGCAACTTCAATAGGTCTAGGGGAGGAAGTGCTCAAAATAACATATATTTTTCGAGCACGGGTTTTTCTGGTCCAAGCGTATCTTGTCTTTACCACGAATTTCATTGAAGAGCATGCTCCCTATACCCACCCTTATGAGCTAATACCTGATAGACGAAACGAGTTGTTGTCTTTAAGGCGAGATGAGTTATTGCCATTTCGTTTTGACGGAAGAAAGGAGCAGACTTTAGTTGACGGAAGTTTCCTCCTCCATTTTTTATTAACAAAATGAACCAAAAGTAGGACCAAACTCTGCGCGGGACTACTATGATACAGGACGTGTGCAAAGAGAACGGGATACAACTTCTACTAATGCACCTTATAAATGGACGGTTTCGTGTGTCGGGGTTAAGCACTTACAAGAATAGCCGGGTAGTGAGATATACACTCTTTCAGGCGGCATTGAATGCGCATATGATGAGAACAAGACGGATGAACTTCACCCCTGAAATCATTTCCTGCGCCCACGTGTAGCGGTAGGCAGGAATGCAAATTAGTTTGGGGGATTCGCTACAAGCATTAGGGTAGGGGACATATTATTTTGTTTTGATTATTCGGTCTCACCAGCCTTCCTCTTGGCTAAGCTGGAAAGAAACTTATCTAAGCACTAAAAACAACAAACCATCGACGTAACTCCGTCCCCAACGGTCCAAAGATGAAAATCTTTGTAATATTCAAAACCATTCATGAACATTACAGCAAAAATGATTAAAACATTTATAGCTCCTACGTAAATAACGGTACCAAAAACTGATGCCTTACGACTTGGCTATACTCCATACGGCCTGTTTTGGACGGCAGAACGGGGAGAGGGGGAAGGGAGAAGCAGGGCTCGAAGAAGAAGCCGAGCCGTGCAAAAGTCTCTCCAACAGCTACATTAATCAATGTTAAGTCTGACTACGAGGCTTCTTAGCCCGCAACTGACTACTTATTGAAAGACCGAACAGGAAATGAAAAGTCGTACTCCCTTTTCTACTCAATCCGGAAACAAGATCGGACGTTATTCTGGTTCATCTCCTTTTTCGTGAAACTATTCCTCAAGCAAGGCAGCCGATAAGTCATCGAAGGGTTTGTGTGAATAATGGAATGGTAAGCATTACTCATTTTAAAGTGTCCCGCGATTCCACCCAAAAGGAGTTGCTGGAAAGCTGCTTCTACTTTCCACCTTTCTCTTACGATTCCACGGGAAGATGCAGTTGTTAGTCATAAGCTTCATGGCATATATGCACCGCTGCTGATCCTTTGTCCCTTTCTAAATCCAGCTTCAACCGAGCATACGTCTGCCGCGGGAACAGGAAGCACGGAAATGGACTGAAGTCTTTCCCGTTGGAAGGCTGGGGGGCGAAGCTGGTGGAGGATCAGGAGAAGACTCACCTCTGGCTTTCGTCTCGGTAGGTGTCTTATTCTACATTTTCCCAAAAGAACATTCATTCATTTATTTCTTCCCCGTCGACCACGACGATTGAAACAAGCTCGCGGGGCGGTTGTCTTTCTCTCTCGGCAGACAAGCCCTATCTCGTGCTTTTTTAAAGTCTTTTTTTATCTATATTCTTCATTACTAATTAAGTTAAGAGGCCTCTACCAACAAGAAAAAAGTGAATTATTTTTTTCGTCAAACGCCAAATTATAGGAAAATCCAAATTTTTGTTCTACGTCTTACGTTTGTCTTCTTTTGAGAGTTCCTTGGGGATATTTGAATTAGTGGGCATATACAAGAACGACCTACTCTTGGGGGCAGATAGCTTGCAGCGCCCATTATATTTTATATAGAGATTTGAAAAGCTAACTCATGTTTCCACTCCATTCAAATTTGATCTTCTTCCATACTTCACAAGCAGCAGCTAGTTCAGGGCTCCATTTAGTAGCCTCACGGATAATCTCATTCCCTTCACGAGCAAGATCACGCCTGTTTGTGTACTGAAACAGCTACCACTTTCTTAGAGCAACACTAACTTACCGCTGTCTACTATAATAAAATCCAAGAAAGGTTCGTGCTGATACTTATATTGGACCCCTTACTTTCACTTTCACCACAAACGGAACGAGAAATGTAACTGTTACTGTAATTGTCACTACCACTCGTTCCCTATCCGCAATTCTGCTATTTACTGGAATAATTTTACTGGAATAAATAATATTAATATTAAATTTAATATATAGAATAAATATTTGGGATGGGTAGAAATTGAAAGAATAAGTATGCTTTTACATGCTTTGCTTCTGGACAACTATAAAGTAAGAACGCTGTAATTGAATTGGATTAATATCCGTAGATCCTTTTTTATTCATTCATTGAATGATAAATCACTACAAGTGACGGAGAAACACAATTTAAATAACGAAAAACCCAAAATTTAAATAGAGCATCTAGAATGACTGGAAAAATACAAACAAGACTAGATAGAATTTGATCATTATGAGCAAATCCAAAATCTTTGTAGACAAAGCCAATCATTAGTTCCCAACCACGAGTCGAATGGAATCCGATAAAAAAATCTGTTAATAAAAGAATCCAAAAAGCTTTTATTGTGTCACTTAAGTTATATATGAATTCCTGAGCCCAAGAGTTAAGAATAGCAAGTTCTTCATTACCCAAAATAGAATAACCGCTTAGAATAACGAAACAGATTATATTTGTCGAGAAGTGCTGATAAACTTTGATTTTCGGCTAGCCCAGCACTAACTCTTTGATATATCTCTTGCTGGAAGTACCCCTGATCCCATTGAGTTTAGAGGCCTTATAGTAGCACGGACTTTTGATTTTGCACGTGTGATACATGTTCATCCAGAAATTCCGAATTTTCCTTCGTTACGACAACGGTATTACATGCAAAAGCAGCCCTGACTCGGGTTAAAAGGTCTTGTGAGTCTAAGGCCTGTCGTTCAGCATTAAGTAATCGGATCCAAATAAATCTGCGTACAGAGGTTTGAGCTCTTTTTTTGGTCCTCATACTTCATAAAAATTGATTCTTCCAACTCCCATCTTTCCCATATTGTAATTAGCATTTGATGCTGCAGAGTAAACCAATTTCAAAATGGGATAACATGCGCGATAAGGCATGAGTTCTAGTATCATAAGTGTTTCTTCGTATGACCGTCCACGAATTTGATCAACCACTCTTCTTGCTTTGTGAGACCATAGGTTCCATGATTTGGAATCATCGGGCTGGGACGAGATTGAACTTATCAATATATATTTTCTTTCCGTCAACCAAAGTCTGCTCCTTTCCTCCGTCAAAGGCTTCGTCGTCCAGCTCCTCATAAATGATGTTAGGATTGGCTGGCTCATCCTCGGAATCCTAAAATAAAACAGAGACAGAACGGAATCGCTTTGTTTCAGTGACATATCTAATCAGACTGAATAGGATTTGAAACTGGACGTTCCCAAAATAGGTACTATCGGGTCGGGTCCCGAACCAAACATGAATCTTTCGATTCATTTGGCTCTCACGCTCAATTACTTAAATTACTTATTATTATTAGAAATTCCCATATTTTTTTCAATGTAATGAGCCTATCCTCTACGGGGAATACTTTGTTCGAAAGAAAGATGCCTCAACTGGATAAATTCACTTATTTCACACAATTCTTCTGGTCATGCCTTTTCCTCTTTACTTTCTATATTGCCATATGCAATGATGGAGATGGACTACTTGGGATCAGCAGAATTCTAAAACTGCGGAACCAATAAAAATGGAAAATGAGAGGCCCAAAGTAATGAGAAAATGACTTGTAACTGTGAAGCTATAAGGTATCATACCCTGTGGATTACGAAAGAACGAAAAAGTAAAAGTGATGGGGATGCGAGGGGAAAACTTTTGTTTAACATTTCCGGAAAGACCACCTATTTGTTCGTTTACCGGGTTTCGAATATATAGCACCTTCTCTGTCACCCCCCACTTCAAATATTTCTTCTTAGAACGTATTGATTTGACCCCATAAGCGGAATCACCACCCAATAGCATGTTGCCGCCAGAATAGGCCTGAAGCAGATGGGATGAGATCAGCTCGACAAGCAAGCCTTATTACATCATCTCATATGTAAACGGAAGGAGTAGATTGCTGCACCGAGGCCTCCCAATCACTTGTTGCCATTACTCTTCAGTTTTCTGTTGAGGTCTATCCTGTAGAGGTACTCAAATTGGATCAGTGATCGATTTCTAGGTTTCATCGTAAACCTAATTGGTTACTTCCAATTACATATATCAAAAGGAACAAGGAAGAAGGCCCCTCCCTGATTGAACGAGCTCAGATCAATCTTCCCTGTCTGTGGTTGAGTCAGACAAGAGAAAAGGCGCAATCAGACGACATGGAGATAAGGGAAATCAATCGTAAGGTATGAGACAACCCATAAAGCACTTGATCAGATACATCTGAAATCAAAAAGTACAAGAATCGAACTTGAAGACCTCCAGAAGGATTATTACTAAGATCTTTGGAATTCATTTATTTCTCGCGCGTTAGGGTTTCACGCAGTTTTAGCAGCTCTTCCGCTTCCAGGATAAATTCTCCCGTTTGTGGCTGATTTCCCCTCTTTTGCAATCAGTTTCGCTACAGCACCCGCTTTTCCAATCATACCTTTCTCCTTCTGTGAGCTACATAATAAATTCTATTTCTCCTGAACCTGCTAACAAGCGCCGGCTACTTAGAGCATACAAGACTCTGACAGCTACTTTGCAATAAATAGGCAGGGCACTCGGAGTTTAGTTCGACAGAAAGAAGGGAGTTTTTTAATTTCCTTTGTTTGTTGACCGAATCCCATCTTTCTCAATTACATGCCGATATTTTACTTTTGTTTTGGCTTTTAATTAGCCTAAAAGTTCAAGAGTAGGCCTGAACCGACCTTTGGCTTTCGTCTCGGTAGGTGTCTTATTCTACATTTTCCCAAAAGAACATTCATTCATTTATTTCTTCCCCGTCGACCACGACGACTGAAACGACGCGAAAAATCTTAAATAAGTGTTGGAAGAATCAGTTTTTATGAAGTATGAGGACCAAAAAAAGAGCTGAAACCTCTGTACGCAGATTTATTTGGATCCGATTACCGTGGGTTCGACTCCCACAGCAGCGCACATTGCCAATCTAATGGGTACTAAGTTCTTGCTGTCAATTACGGATTCTTTAGCGATGTAAAGCCATCAGGCAAAGAAACGGCTGTCTCGGTATTCGTTCTTGAATCATTGACTGCTCGTAGCTCCCGTTTGATACCGGATAAAGCAAATCTTGGTTTTCGTTTTCCTTGTGATGGACCTGGAAGAGGGGGGACGTGTCAAGTTTTGGCTTGGCATCATGTCTTCTTAGGGCTATTCTGAATACGAGTCTGGGGCCAATGATGAAGGAACTAGTGGCATACGAGTACCTTTCTAGTGATGTTTACACTTTTCGTGAACCTATTCATTCCTGCTCGAAACATTCTTCGCTCGGTATGGAGATGGTAGAGTCCTCTGCTCTCTTTCTACACCTCTCATTATCAGACTCCGAATTAGACTCAGGTGACTCAGACTTAGGGAAAGGGCGGATGCCCGTGCACTTTCTGAAAATGACAGAAATAGACTCAAGTGTCGCGAAGGCGATAATGTCTTACGATCTTGAGATCCTCGCGGAGACGGATACGGAAACCCCCCGCAGATGAGCGGAGAATCTGAGGGGGACCCTAATCTCCTAAGGCCACTAATTAGGGAATACCGGTAAAATGAGCCTGTCTGCCGCTTTGTTTCATAACAGAGCCATTTAAGGATTGATTGGTAAGAGAATCTTTCTCACTGCCACTTCCACCAGCATCGTCTAATAATACTGAGGCATCACAACCCTAAAAACATTCTCGGTTCCTCTGTTTGTTGCGAGAGAGCGGGAGGGCACTCAACCTTATGTTGTGAGGAAGGGCGAGTGACGAAGAAAGAAGTGCCATGATTTGGATCAGTGAAAGCATCCTTATTCATACCTATTTTCAGAAGCATTTCAAAGACTTATTGGGAGTCAGTCTTTCCCACATTTTAATCAGTATCTCAATTTCAATTCAAACATGGGTTTGATTCACACTCCATGTTCTGAGAAATATTTACCATCCGAAAAGAGGAAAAACCGGAGTCTTTTTCTAAAGAAATACGTTGAGAAAGGGCAGATGTATAGAACCTTTCAACGAGATAGTGCTTTTTCAACTCTCTCAAAAGACGATTTCCCATTCCTTCCCCGCCTCTCTTCGCCATTCGATGCCTCTGCCTTCCCTTTCTTTAACATACCCGGGCGCTTTTTATATTATAAACTAATAGATTACTTCAGAGAAATTTAGATAAAAAAGAAGTCGGAAAGTTACACAAAAATTTTCAAAATAAAAAGAAATAAATAAGTTTCAACGATGTTTTTATTTTAACTAAAGATCTCTATGATACCATTTATCTAATTTATGTCTCTCCGATTCAACTAGGACGGGAATTTCGGAATTTCTACGCGAATTAAGATCGAGAAAAGTAAGTTTTCCAATCACTGACTCAAACCCATTGTCAAATCCTACTCGGCGGAGATAGCAGCGGCTGGCTACTAGCTTTGCTTTTGCTATTAGCTCGTGCTAGTACTTTAGGAGAGGAGCAACTATCTTGCTTAGGGAGGTATTTAATATCAAAGAATTGCGAATCCCTATTTTTTTGGAGCGAGTTGAGGGAGCGATGTCATGATGCGCCCAATCCTATGGCCATCGCGTGGTTTGTTATATAAGATATTTCTTATGCACTGTTGCGAAGGGCCGGTGGCACCAAGGGAAAGAACTCAGAGAAGAAAGCACGCCACCGCAAGTGAGTATACATTTGCACCCAGCTCAGCTGGAGAGGCCTAGCCTGATCTGAGAAGTAAGTGCTAATTGGGTTCGGAAGTAAAAGAACTCTGTAAGAAAAAAGTCCTTTACCTGGTTGTCGCATCTTGTCACCCTGTTTTCCGCCGGACCAAAGTCTTGACCTCCGATCGAGCTACGAACACGAAAAAATAAAGGCGTGGGAGGACGTTGCAGCTGTCCGCCCCCCGAGGGTCAGACTTGGGGCCGATCTCCTAATAGAAAGATGGCGCTCCCTTAGGTTGTTCATTTCCCTTGGATACCATTCGGTTCGAACCCGTTGTTATCTCTATATAAGTTAATTATATTTTCCATTCAGACTTTCATCGAATACGGCTTTCCGCAGAATAGCAGCAGTCTACACAAAATTCCATCTTCGATGCGGGTCTTGTCTCTTTCTAGTAAATGGAATCATTCCTATTTACGTGCTTCAGTCTTGTCCCTTTTTACGTGCCAAACAGGCCCCATCATTGATTTGAGATAAGCCAGTAAAAGAAAACTAGAAGCAAGTGGGGGTACGTAAATGAGGACGGATCACAGTGTTTTTGTACTGGTCAGCTTTGAGGTGTCGAGTGAGGTCTCAGCCAGCTAGTATAATATATAAAATAGAGAAAAGTGCAAATGATGGTATAGCAATGAACATCGGGATGATACTAGGAAATATGGTCCGAAGAATCTCGATAGTAGTTCCATGAACAATCCTTTGCGGGATTGGATTTTTTTTAGAGTGGAAATGCCATAAAGCGCGAACTAAGATCCGTGATACGAAAACAAAAATCAGAATGAGGAAGAAAAAGATATCGTGATGTAAGTCTATTATTCCTTGCTCGCTGGCGGCATGCTTAACGAAAAAAAGATTTGAGATTCAGTAAGTCAGTCGGTGAATGCTTTCTTTTTGTAATAAAAAATCCCGGTAGCTAAGTGGTTTAGCGGGCGACAGTTAGAGTTCAAGTGAATGGTCGTTCTTGTGTGGGTTTGACCCATTTTTTTATAGAGAGAGAGAGTAAGACGCCTTTCTGGGGCTTTAAAGCAGGGCCACAGATATTGCAAAACTTTCGGAGACGGGATGGAAAGACTTTCGGTCCACCGCCTGCCTTAGTAGTCTCAAATAAGGCGTGCAGGCCTGCCCCTTTTTTTAGTAGGTGATTAACTACCGAAGCGAAGAAAGGCTGGATCAATAACAATAAAAGGGGGTACTACGAGCCCTCTGCCCCACACACGCGCAATGTCTAACGAAGTTTTCTTAGTAGTTGTAGTGCACTTATCGACTGCTAACCGCCAGGTGTGCGTTGTGTAACTCCAGCCATAGCCTGCACTCCCCGGAAAAGCATTTTCACGTCTATTCGGTCCGCAAAAAAAGAAAGGGGCGTAACGAGCAGTCTACTCATGTACGAATTGAAGGGTTTAGTCCCGCACTTGATATATATCCCAGAAGAAGAAAGTAGTTGGACAACTGTATACACGAGGGTACATTAGTATTCTGGGAATTAGCAACATTGACAGAAAGGAGAGGGGGTAGGAAAACCTTTTATAGGTGTAGCTATACTAAAGTAGTCAGCCGTTCCTGCCTGATGAAAAAGCCCTTTCTATCTTATTAGTCAAGACTAAACGTCCTTATTGAAAACAGCCTAGCTAACGAGCAATCTTTCACTCTTTTTCGTGATTGGTTAAGCCGGGCCTGGGTCAATCTGACTTTGGCTCTTGAGTCAGAGGAAGATCTCTCATCTGATGACCCTGAACAGTTATCGAAGCTTTTGAAGAAGCCTTTTTGGTCATTGAGCAAGGTGTTTCACTTTGATCTTAGATCCACCGAACTGGCTTTAAGCCAAGTCTCTTTCCAAACAGGATTTTTTATCGATACAATCTTGTTATATTCGCTATTTCGATTCTGCGAGTCCTTGGGAACAGCGTAGCGACGTATAATAAAGAATCAGAATCAGAATAGGTCCAGTCCAGGGGACAAATTAATAGGAAATGCTATTTGGCTTCGTAAGAATAAGAATGAGCTTATATGAAATTAAAGGTTACCAGGAGTAAGCGCTAGCTTGTTTCCAATACTCAGCGGCTTGATCGAACCAGGCCTCCGCAATTTCAGAATCACCCTGTCGAATGGCTTGTTCTCCCCGGTCGCAATAGGCTAGTCATGCCCCTTATGCCCTGGGCGACACACGTGCTACAATGGCCGGGACAAAGGGTCGCGATCCCGCGAGGGTGAGCTAACTCCAAAATCTCTTAAAGATTCACTCATTTTTTGACTGTTGGCAGGTCTCTTTGTATGTGTTGTCCGGAAAGAGGAGGACTCCATGATTATTCGTTCGCCGGAACCAGAAGTAAAAATTTTGGTAGATAGGGATCACATAAGGTTAATGACATGAGTTTTAAACTGAAATCTTCATTTTGGATTAAGAATCCATTTTCGTTTTATCTTTTCTCCCAATTCTTATTCAAAAAAAATAAAAAGTCTTCTTCACAATCTACATACTATGACTAGGAATGCTGAACCGGGCGGGGCACTCGACGAAAGGGGACACACTGAGCAAGTACGAGAAATTGGCCCCGCTCCTCTTTCTTAAAAGCAAGGACCACTACGGGATGTAAAACCAAGGACAAGTTAGCTCAGGGAGAAGAGGGTGACAAAGGAAGGATAGGAATATTGATTGAATCACAAACCTCTTATATATATATATATATATATATATATATATATATATATATATATTATTTATATAGAAGAAGGTCCAATCACGAATGCTCTCATGTTGAGTGTGTTCATTCATTTTGACTTTACCCTCCCGGAGTTCGTTCTCCGGGGAACTCCGTTTAAATTATTCCGGTGGATTCTTTCCAATCGACAGAATATTGATGTATTTCGAAATACTTTGATATAAAATAGAAAGGATGAATTCATTTTTTCGATTTGTTACTTATTTTTTTGTTATTGAATATTGATAAAGACCTTGGAATTGGCCAATCACCAAGGGTTAGCATTCTGTTATAACGAATAGAACGAACTCGAGTTCAGTTCACCGGTACTTATTAAGACCATAGAATGTTCCTGCAAATTATGACCTTCGCCTGGAATGTGAGCAAATATATTATGTCGATTGCTCAACCCTCAAGCAACCCCAGGAATAGGAGGAATAAGAGACAGAATCTGGAGAAAGTAGGGACTTAAGGTCCAATAAGCATATCTTGAGTTGGTACGGAAATAGGATCCCCAATCCCCGGAGATAAAAGGTTAATATGAGAAAACACCCCTGTCCTAGTAGCCCCGCTAAATGGTGATTCAACATAAATTAAAAGAGTTGTTCCAAAGGATCGGCCAGTGATTAAACCTCTTGTCGTACGTTTGGCTTCCGGCTTCTGGCCCCACCACTCTTTAATCAAGGAGAGGCGAGACTTCGTAAACTAGGACTACTCCACCAGACCCTGGATTTGATGACTAAGACAGGTCTTTGGCTTCAGGGCGTGGTTCCAATTTGTTCCATTTGGTCGATCTGATACTTAGTTAATTCTTTTATCTTTATATTCCCACTGATACCTAATCGATAACGAACCTGAATGGCTTTTTTAGGCCCAATTCCATACATTTTTGTTGAGGCAATTCTGACTTGTTTATCGGCAACTGATCTAGCTCCTGAAATATATAACATGATTGATCCTTCCTTTTACGAGTCTTCTCGGCTGGAATCATAAAGATAACTCTATACAAGGTCAGCTCCATAGTGTCGAACATGTTGCATCTTTCAGCTCGATACAGCAATTCCAGCAACAGCCTAAAATCCCGCGAAAATGCAAGTGGAGATGGAAGGCTAGAGGGCGAAGATAGGAAGGCACTTCTACTCAAACACGGGGATTCGTTTAGTGGGAATAAGAAGGAAAGGCAATCGAGTACTACCTTCTCTCCGGAAGACGTATTCTCTCCTATTATGGATATTCATGATTCTACGATATATGCATCCTTTACCTGGTTGTCGCATCTTGTCACCCTGTCTGCTTATCTGTTCGTAATGCTTCCTTCTTCGAGTTGCTTCGGCAACCCCTTTCTAGTATGGAACATGGTTTTCAAGTGGCCTTAGATATGGAGGAGTACTTACGGGTGCCAACCGTCAAGAAACTTACTGATGGCAACCGAACTGCTAGGACATTGAAATGTGTTTTTGCTTTCATTTTTGTGTTCGGCTTTAAAAGATGCTCGTGACCGGGCTTATAGGAATAATTTAGGGTAGGGGCGGATGTAGCCAAGTGGATCAAGGCAGTGGATTGTGAATCCACCATGCGCGGGTTCAATTCCTGTCGTTCGCCCAATTCTGCTTTTAAGGAGTCAATTTTTGTCGAATCACCATTATATCCAGATTGCCCTGCTATCAGCATGACTCTGAAGAGTTGACCCGTTCTGGAAACTACGATTTTAGGTATTCTAATTAGGTAACTAGGAACGCATGCTAATGCTTCTACTTGCTTGCCAAAGAAGCTTCGGTTTTTAGGTGGGGGTCTTTGTTGAGAATTCGTAAGTAACTGAGTGAGTGCTTGTATACGATGGGATGTATAATAAGAAGAAAACAAGTTCTTCTCTTAAGCCGCCAATGAAATGAAAGCAATGAAAGCTGGTGACTTCTGTTCCAACCGAACTGGGAACAGGCAGGGCGCGCCCGTAGGACGCTAGAGCTTTCGCCCGGAGTTCGCTCCCAGAAATATAGCCATACCTGCCCCCTCACGTCAATCCCACGAGCCTCTTCTTGATTCTCGTTCAATCACTGCGGGGGAGCAAGTCAAAATAGAAAAACTCCCATTGGGTTTAGGGACATGAGAGTTTCTTCTCATCCAGCTCCTCGCGAATAATCAAATTTTCAAAATGTCTATTATCATTTGTATATCTTGCTTTTTTAGCTAACTAAACATATTAATTTTTTTTAATTTTAATATAGTATTATTATTTTATTTTATTCTTTTTATCCTATTGGATTGAGCAAAAATTATCAATCCAAGAAGATAAAGTTTTCACGGGCGAATATTGACTCTTTTCGTCGCTATTTTAGTTGTAGGGTTAACTCATGACTTTTCTTTTCCCAATAGAAGGAATTAGCATACCCACTCGCTTTCATCCTTCCCGTTCGTAGTCTAATGAAACCCCTTTTTAGGTTTTTTAGGAAGGGTTTCAATAAAGGGGAAACCATGAACCAGAATAGAAGAGCTTGCCCCACCCATGAGTAAATATTTCATAGTAGCCTCATTAGACCGTACATCTTTCTTCGTATATCCAGATAATAGGTAGGAGCATAAATTGAAACATTGGCACCCGTAAGTACTCCTCCATATCTAAGGCCACTTGAAAACCATGTTCCACACTAGAAAGGGGTTGCCGAAGCAACTCTTTCCTTATATTGAACCTCAGGGAGCAGTCTTACCCAACAACGGTGTTATAGGACGCGGCTCAATATATCTCTCAATAGATTCGCTTGCCACAACGACCAGACAGGATAGGAGATCGCCCCTCCTTGCTATCCAAATTACCTTGTTTCCCATCCCAAGCCTCCAAAAATGTACCGCAAATGAGGGAGAGCTGCTGGAATCCCTTTGACATCTGATTTTGGTTGGGGAGTTTTTATTATCCGGAAATAATAATTTAAAAGATGGGATAGATAAAGTGAAGAATAGGCTTGCGGGGTGGAAGGCACTGGGTACTAACTAACAGCTGAGTCCTCTCCGAACCGCAGGAGATAGTTGCCCATCATACAGCTCACCAACTTCATTTGCCTCTATGGGGGGCTCGCTCCAGGCAGGTTCGGATCACCCATCACTTCGGCATGTATAAAAAAAATATTCTGACATTTCTTTTCTTGTAGTCCTTTCAAATCTATTATTTTTTATGTATCGTAATGGGCGATTCCATCGTTTATAATCGACTATAAGGTATTCTTAATCGCTCCAGTAGAGGAGTGGGAAGCGAAGACCGTCTCATCAATCCAAAAGCATTCTTGTCCTACCTAAAGACAGGCACCCATTGGGAGGAAATGTATGGGACTTGGCTCTTAACGGCGAATGGTACAGGGGAAGGGCTCGGCTCTTAACTCATGCGGTAAGCTGGAGCTAATACCAGGGTAGCTTACTCTCCCCCATGTCTCAAAAATCCGATCTGCCGGCTTTGGTTTGGTTTCGGAGATCCATGGGCATTATCTTCTATAAATAATAACAGCGACCTGTTGTAGATAAGCTTCTTCGGCAGGGGGACAGGAGACGGCCATCTCAAGGCACATCACGACCTACAGGCAACACCGGCGAGACCTAGGAAGGCAACCCGATTGGGAGTCATAGGATCCGTAGTACCCGCAGCCCCCCGGACAAGGGCGCCTTTTCTTTAAGCATTTCTTTCTCCATCCAAGGTCAGGGAGGAACCTGAGGGAAAAACCGCTTTCTTACCAATTAGAAGGAAGTTGCTAGAGTACGATTAACCTCTGGATTTGAAATCATTGTCGTCCGACCCGCGGCAGCATTCATGAGTCGCTCGTTCAACTGTCCCTCGGAGACACGGTCGAGAAGTACCATCCATGGTTGCCCCCCGTCCTTTCTTTCTCTCGGTCTCACCCAGCAAGATACGGCCCCGCCAAAAACGAGAGCGCCCCTGCGCGAGCCTTATTTTATTAGTTTAGTAAAGTAAAGCTTTGGCTCCCTAAAGCCCACTTTCTTTTATCGCCTTATTCACTTTCTTTTATCCCCTGTTGTACTATATAAATTTAAAGAAATTTGATTTGGTGAGACAAAGAATCTAAAAAATATCTTCCTTTTTGAGCTCTGTCTTTTTTTTCTACATTTCTTTCATTTATACAGAAAAAAATACACCCGAGGATTTAAGAACCCTTTTAAAAAACATTGCCTAATGAAAACTTTAATTTTTTTCTATCAATTGGTCAAACTTGAGTAAAGAATACTTCCAATTTCCATTTTCAAATTCGAATCAAACTAGTAATTAAAGTAATTAATTTTTTAAAAGATACACGTTTTGTTAAAAAAAAGTCTTAGTGATTGGATAGACTTGGGCAGCAAGCTATCTGTTCCCCTAAAGCAAAAGTAGCTCGAGCCAAAAGCAAAAGCGAGTCCCCCGTATTGCGGGGGGGGGGGGGGGGGGGGGGGGCAGGGAAAGTGGGCTAGTGGGTTCCCTCGCTAGGAAGGGTTCTTTACATCTAGTGAATGAAGGTCGGCCCTTGCTCCAGCCGCTCGCTGTAATAGCTTGCTTCTCGGGTGGCTCGCACCCTGGGTGGTGCGTCTGAGCCAGAATGGGCTCAGCAGTCGGCCTATCTTTCCGGGCGCACGCGTAAAGGCCCCTCCCCTTGGGAGGGGAACAACAGCTGGAAACGGTTGCTAATACCCCGTAGACTGAGGAGCAAAAGGAGTGCTTGTTGATGCCTATTCAGACTCGGTGCCTCACAGCCATTGCAGATTGAACTTGTCTGGTACGACTTCTTCCTTTGAATTAAAAGAGTTGTTCCAAAGGATCGGCCAGTGATTAAACCTACATCCCATTGCACCGATCGGGGGCGCTCGTAGTGACTGAGGGGGTCGAAGACCAAGAAGTGAGTTATTTATACCAAGCATTCTTCTTACGGCTAGATCCAATCTCCTGGTCCACATCGTTGGACCTGAGCACTAACCCCTATTCTATTTCTTCTCGCCTGCCCATCTCCTGACATGACAAAGAAAGACCGGTTTATTGCAGCTGCTTCAGAATGATATGATGTCAAGGTCTTTAGCAATTTGATAGGTTAAGGGGGAAAGCCTAGCCATTCTGAAAAGGTTGCAAAACAATGTGCGCGTATTCCTTTCCAAGGATTTCATCCCCGCCCAGCTACATAAGTATCTATACATCAATCATAATGTAGCAATAGCGGATAAAATGTGTAACAAACAAATGCTGAAGTATGATAGCTTTTCAATAAGGACGTTTAGTCTTGACTAATAAGATAGAAAGGGCTTTTTCATCAGGCAGGTTTGGAACCCTATACCCTATACAAAACAAAGGGCGTTTCCTTTCAAAAACATCCTCTTACTGCTGCGAGGGCGTTGCACGAAACCAAACCGCCCCCGCCCGATCAAGTACCAGTTGTTCAGGCGAAAGGTTGCTTTACTAAGATTCTAATATAAGGCGCGTTAGTGCTTTAGAAAGATTGCTCGTTAGCTAGGCCGTTTTCAATAAGGACGTGTAGTCTTGACCAGAAGGAACTGCTAGAATGACAACTGGCAAAAATCTTTTTTAATATTTCAAACACTCGTATAGACTAAGACCCGGCCTTACCCATTTGTAGATGGAGCTTCAACAGCAGCTAAGTCTAGAGGGAAGTTATGAGCATTACGTTCGTGCATAACTTCCATACCAAGGTTGCACGGAAATGGACTGAAGTCTTTCCCGTTGGAAGGCTGGGGGGCTTTAGTTTGATTGCAGCTAGCGCGATTGACTAATAAGAATAGAAAGTACGGGCTCTTCTCCTACTATTTTTATCTGAATACAATCTTTAAACCAATTTTTAGGAATATTTCTTAGACGTACTAAATACAACTCCATGAATGAGCAAAATGAAGGTTGCATTAATGATAAAGATCTTTGGGGAAACCGCTAAAAATAGATTGAACATGTGAGAGGATCCAAACGTATTCCTATCAATACTTCGGTTTTCAAGACCGACTCTTTCAACCGCTCAGACATCCATCCTCTTCTGTTACCTACTTTGACTCATATCTTCGGTATACCTCAATACAAGACAAACCAAAAAATGAAAGAAATGAAAAAGGTGAATCATAGTATATATAACGCCAGGTTACGCCCATCTCCTCGTACTTACGCATTTCCAATCAAATCATGATCCTGAGGTGCTCCCCGCCGGTGTTGGAACGACGCGAGCCGGGCCGGGTCTCGATTCAGAAAGATGAAGGGCCGGGAAATTCATCCAACTTCGATCTCCTAAAGCCTAAAGACAATTTTGTTTTCTGTTTATAAGAGTGGTCTGATCCCTTATTTGATCAAACCGCTCCTGGTGTTAGTCATTAATGGTCGGCTTAATTAGTACCCTTTCGGTATGTGTTGCGTAGTCGTGACCAACAGCCATCAGCTGTCGGCTCGTTGGTAAAGTGAGAGCTTCATGCCCGATTTCTGGTTGCGCCTTCAAGCTGGGATTTAAGGCATCTTTTATCGATCTTCTGGGAAGACTGAAAGGGTATACTCGGGAGATAGAGTTCTTGCAACCATACATACTGAATGATAGGCTTTAAGCCGCTTTCGATAGCTACCTTTGAGGAGTTATATCAAGAAAGAACCTGCTTCAAAAGTTTGCATGTATGGGAACCATAGTTGAAAATGTTTACTACTTATGCTTTTAGAAGGGGCGGGAGGGCTATTCCAGTTAGAAACCCAGGCTTTGAAGCCTTTCCTGAAGCATAGAACACGAGTTCTTATCGGGGTTAAGCCATCATACATTCAAGGTCATAAACAGCGGTTTTTAGCCGCCAGCGCGTATAACACTCAAGAATTAGTCTTGGTGGGGAAAGAAAGCAGAGCAAAAATCCGTTTACAGCAAGCCTCTTCAAAAGCTGCATTCAATAGGTCTTAGCACTATTGGGCTATCAAAACTGGAGTTCTTTTGCCTTTCCTTTCGCCCGCTCGTTAGCTTAAAGGGAAGCAAGCTAGGACTGGCAGAAGCGGATAACTGCTGAAAGCATCTAAGTAGTAAGCCCACCCCAAGATGAGTGCTCTCCTATTCCGACTTCCCCGGAGCCTCCGGTAGCACAGCCAAGACAACGACGGGTTCGATATTTGCGGAGTTGATCATCCCTCCGGCCTAGCGTTGCTTGATTTGATTAATAGGAAAGAGGGGAGTTGGAAGAATCAGTTTTTATGAAGTATGAGGACCAAAAAAAGAGCTCAAACCTCTGTACGCAGATTTATTTGGATCCGATTACTTAATGCTGAACGACAGGCCTTAGACTCACAAGACCTTTTAACCCGAGTCAGGGCTGCTTTTGCATGTAATACCGTTGTCGTAACGAAGGAAAATTCCGAATTTCTGGAAAAAGAGGAAAGAGTTTCTTGGGGATATACGAATTAGTGAGCATATACAAGAACGACCTACTCTTTGGGGCAGATAGCTCGCAGCTTGGGGCAGATAGCTCCCAGCTTGTTGGGGCAGATAGCTCGTAGCGCACGGATGGAGGTATTGTTAGCGATGTTCATGCCGCTCTATTTGTAAAGGGGAGTTGAGGAAAAGCGCTTTTCCTTTGGTATTTAATCTATTGAGTGCCCTTGCCGGTGGAGAATAACGGATGTTACTTTCGGGGAGGATGCTGCCGTGGCCTTCTATCAATGAGTGTTCCCTCTCCTGCTATCATGTGCTTGCTCGAGCAATAGCTTTGGGCACTCGGTCGACTGGAATCCTAAACTCAATTAGGGTGGTCGGTAGATTGCCCCATAAGGAAGGTCATAAAAAAGACTTTTTGCTTTGTGGAATTAACCTGCTCCTTTCTTTTAGAAAGAAATTAAGGAAATAGCAAGGGGGCTCCCACTACAGAAATTAAGAAACTAGATACTAGACATAAGTAAGCGGGGAATAGAACGTCCGATGGACCCAAAGGATCGGGCAGTGAAGGGGGCAGTGTATTCAAATTTCCTCCACTTAAACCCGGGCAGAACGGAAGAACTGCATCCATGAGTTCGTTTACTAATAGGATGGAAACTAGAGTCACCCAAAATGCGAATAGAAAACAACACTTCCATATGGAGAAAGATAGGCTTACCATGTTCCATCAATAGCACCTAACCTATGCCGATTTTGGCGGACCGTGCTCCACCCCGGTGAGACCACTCGACCGATCTCATCCACTTGAAAATTCGTGTAAAAGTGGCTAATTCTACTTTCTAATAGATTCGTTAGTTCCGCAGCTCTTGGAGAGTTTTTCATTTGAAATGTTTTTGTATGTTTCTAGAGTCAAGGGAGAATGCCGTTTTCAAAAGGTATCCCTCTTCAGTTTCGGTTTATGCTGCTTTTCTAGTTGAAGCTGCCTGGAGATTAAAATCATTTTCATTCTGCTTTATAGTAGCAAGTATTGCATTGCATAGTTTCTATATAGTTGCAAGTTGAAGCAAAAGGGTAGGTTTTGCAGCTATATGAAACGAAAACATTCGTTCAAGTTATAGCTTATCGGTAGGGAAATGGCATTGCTAGCTTTTCCTTATATATGAAACGAAAACATTCGTTCAAGTTATAGCTTATCGGTAGGGAAATGAGACTCTCTTCAGGGTGAGTTCAATTCATTTACTAATTTAATTTTTTTTCATTCAAATTCAAGAACAAAAAGTGTGACCCCCCTCTAATTTTTTTGTTTTCTTTATTTTCATTTTATTTTGGGAACTTATATTGAATTTTATTGTATCTCACTTGGATCCGACACCATGATAAAATACTACCCTCATGATTAGACCATGTCCCTGAGATTTGATAAAAGAAAGGTGCATTAGCGGTTAATACGTTGTAATTGGATAAGTTATTAGGAATATGACGAAACGAAAGACTAGCTAAGTGTCTTACTCTATTGGTCATAGTTTCCTGCTGTTGCGGCCGGTGCTCGTTTATGCTCGCGTGAACCAACCCAACAAAACGGATTCTATCAATTTCATCATGCTTTTTTAATTCGTTCAGGATCCGATCAACTGACTCCAGACTTTCCATATCGACACCCTTGGTCCTGGCAGCATGAACTAAGTAAGGTCGTTCGAGCTTTTCCTGGGAGTATGGCATGGGTTACTTCAGCGCCGTAGTGCCTGGTACTCGAACATTGGCTCGAGGCATTTTCTCTACCCCTTCTTACCCTGAAAAAGCAGGGTCACCTTACGTCCTTGAACTACTTGTATGTAGCCAGCCATGTTAGCTCCACATGAGAGCCTTTAGTTTAGAAGTTTAGAAAAAGGCTAAAAAGTTGAAAAGGAGAGCGCCCGGGTATGTTATAGAAAGGGAAGGTAGAGGCATCGAATGGCGATGAGAGGCGGGGAAGGAATGGGAAATCGTCAAGCAGAAATGTCTGCGATCGAGTAAATAGCTCTACGAACCCAAGAACAGACCCGTGAAAGGTTTCTTCTTGTCAAGTGGGTGGGCCTTCCAACAGAATATGCAACTTGGGTTGACGCAGAGGCCCGCTACCTCTTTCTTCTAACTTTGAAAGTATCGATAGGGTGAGTCACCCCCCAAAAAGCATCGAGAAAGGTAAAGCATATCTTTTTTATGAACTGATAAGCGGTTTCATTTATGCTATGCCCTGCCGTGTGTCTTTATTAAGCTTTCTTCACTTCAGCACCATGCGCTTTGCTTCGCTTTATAGAAGAGAGAGCCTTGTCTTGAGAGCGAAAGTATACGGCATCTGCCGTGCTTAGGCCCCTTCTTCCCTAATGAAAGAGTCCACCGCCTGCCTTAGTAGTCTCAAATAAGGCGTGCAGGCCTGCCCCCTTGAATAAGTAAGGCCCCGTTAGCCTGGGCGAAGATGGGGATAAAGAGTAAGGATTTAAACCCCCTTAGCTCTGCCAGGCACTGGACAGGGGTTAGCTCTGTAAATGTGTAGAGCCAAGTGTAGTGTGGTGTAGTATTAGTGGACGCCGAAAAGGAACCAGCCCAGCCTCTTCAAGGCTTGGCTACATCCGCCCCGCCAATTATCTTTTATTTTGGATGAAGTGGAGGGCTCTCGTCTTGCACATGCGGCATAGGTGGCACGGAAGGATGGTTATCTTGAAGAGAAGGATTGGAGTGTAAGTTGGACCATCATTCGCCGTATGTAAGGCTGGACTGTCGTAAATAATAAGAGATTTTATTAAGAATTATGTACGTATCAAAATAAAAATATATATAATAAATAAAAAATCTAAATGGATAAAGAAATAGTGGCTTCCTTCGTTTATATGGTTACTTCTTAAACGGTGAGGTTTTCTCTATACACCAGAGCCTTTACTTCATTTAATCAATGTTATTGGTAACTTGTATAGTTCACATTCTTTGGCTCTACCCATGAAGAGTATACTACAATCCGATATCTGTAGAAAGAGCTATTTGGGGCCGAAGCAAGTGAATGCTTTAACAAGGGCCACTTTTCTACTCATTTTACCTTTTATTGTATATGGTCTAACGCTGGGTCTTTAATGCCACTTTTCTACTAGAATATGATCTAACGTTTTCCGCTTGACACTGACCGGGAGGGCTAAATAGTTCATTGAAGAAAAGAGAAAACGAATAAAAAAGCAACAACAAGCTCTAACTCGGGAATAAAATAACAACTGGAATGCTTCATCTCGTAAAAATACCGGGTATATAAGCAGTGATTTCAAATCCAGAGGTTAATCGTACTCTGGCAACTTTACGTAGACCGGGGGCGCACCCCGACTTCCATAGGTCCTTGGTTTTACCTCCCGTAGTGGTCCTTGCTTTTAAGAAAGAGGAGCGGGGCCAATTTCTCGTACTTGCTCAGTGTGTCCCCTTTCGTCGAGTGCATGAGCGAACCTTTTCGGAACTGGTTAGGAATGGGCGCCACAATCCCAGCCCGGATCCAGCCAGGTTCTATTCTATTGATCATGTCCCCTTCCCAACAGTTGTACCTTGTCTTGGGGCGTCTTTGTCTTTACGAGAGAAAACTCGCCGGAGAAAACCATTCCAACTCCTTCCCGACACCTCCCAATGGTGTTCTACCTTTGCGTAGTCTCGGTCCACAGTGGAAGGCTCCGCACCTGAGCCTCGTTAGACTCAGCGGAAGTGTAAGGTGTAAGTGAAGGGAATAGAAGAGATGAAGTCCGTCCCTTAGCCTAGTCCATATCCACAGCTGACGCATACGTCTGACCAAAAAATCCTTTCGTCTTCCAACTTTTCGATCTTCCTACTCATTCCCGGTGGGACCATCTTCCCCCAACTCTTTCCATTCTACCAATGAAGAATCTATAATTTTTCGGTCGGGCCAGCCGGAACTTGACTCAGCAGATCCTCTTCTTCCAAATTTAGATCATGGATTAGCGCGAGTAGCGGAACGAGCTCTATTTACGTCATTATCAGAGGCCCTTGACGGAGGAGGAACGATATTAGACAACCCGCCCCTTTTCTTTTTGTTTTCACAAATAAGAAGTTTCGGACCCAATTCGTATATTAGAAAGATTACCATATATAACACACCTTTTTTCGGAAGAAAAGGAGGATCCGGACAAAATCGATGAAACGGAAGAGATCCGAGTGAACGGAAAGGAAAAAACAAAGGATGAATTCCACTTTACAGAGATACGCTATAACAATACCGTTTCATTCCTATTCGTTGTTATGATGTTCCATATTCAAATAGCGGAGATTCACGAAGAAGTTTTGCGCTATTTACCAGTGAGTGGTATTATTGAACTAATCTTTTGGTGGGAAATGTTCTTCATTTTAGATAATGAAAGTCACTCTAACATCCTTTTTCAAACCTGGCTCCCATTTCGAATCAAGAGATAGATAAATAGACACATCCCATTGCACCGATCGGGGGCGCTCGTAGTGTCGTTCGTGCACCTGCCCCCAATGGAAGAATTGGTGATCCGTTCCCCTGCAGATCATGGCCATACCACTCGGTCCTTTCTATGATCAAATCCGAATCATGTCGTACAGGAACCGGCTCCGTAAGATCCAAGATTTCATCCGTTCAGGGATATTAAAAGAAAAAAGTGGGTATTTTTTTATTGAGTTAATGACACTTTGTAACCCTTAAGTTTGCTCCAAATCGCAGTTTAGTACCTAAACTTTAAAACGTGTCAATATGCACCCTAAACTTAACATTCCCGTGCAAGTTGTAACTCTTAGTCACTATTCCGTTCAAATCTACTGTTAACTTTAACTGTTTGAGTGGTAACTGTGTGTATATCAGTTTCTAACAGCTACTTTATCCATTGTGACCCCTCAAAAATTATGTATTATATTTTGAAATTATTTCTGAACACACACAACGATGTAAAAACAATTTAAAGTAATTTAAAAAATATGTATCTAGATTTAGAATCTGAAAATTTATATTTTTAAAATTATTTTAATTTTTTTTTACATCGTTGTGTGTGTTCAGAAATAATTTCAAGATATAATACATAATTTTTGAGGGGTCACAGTGGGTAAAGTAGCTGTTAGAAACGGATATACACACAGTTTCCACTCAAACAGGTAAAGTTAACGGTAGATTTGAACGGAATAGTGACTAGGGGTTACAACTTGCACGGGAATGTTAAGTTTATGGTGCATATTGACACGTTTTAAAGTTTAGGTACTAAACTGCGATTTGGAGCAAACTTAGGGGTTACAAAGTGTCATTAACTCTTTTTTATTCTGTCCAAAAAAAGAGGGGAATACGCATTTGCTTGAAACAATTTCCAAATAACAGTTTTACGCCTTAGTCTTCATTATTTACTCCCCTTTCTTTTAGTAGGCGCCAGTATTCTTCATCTGGGCGGTAATGGCTAGTTTAGAGTCATGTTCTATGGCAAGAGAGTCTACCTCGGGTGAGGGGGCAAAGCCACTCGACTGTAAGGAGACGGATCAAAGGAGAGTGGGGAACCTCTTGCTGGTTTTTGGAATTCGACATCAGCAAGTGTAGTTATAACCCAGAAACGATTCGTGTATATATTTTACAGAAACGTGAAATTAAGGTAGGCGATAAAGTAGCAGATCTACTACTACCTCGTCCATTGAGTATAACAGATGAAGCAAAATAATATAGCTATTAAACGATGACTTTGAAAGGCTTTTCGGGAATCGGTCTGATTCTATCTCTCATCTAGGCAATACCTTGGACGATAAAACTTGTTATCTCACTTTCAGACAAGCTCTTGACTGACAATGAAATGCATTTATGAGGAGCCGGGTGACGAAGCCTCCTCCTCAGATACTCATGATCTGAAAACTGCAGGTTCGAATCCTGTCCCCGCCTAGTTGATATACGGCGTAGATCCGGATGATTGATGGAAGAAACACCAAACATATCCCAAACTTCTCGCTCCCACCGGCCAGCTGGATCGGCCGGCTCATCCTCGGAATCCTAAAATAAAATAGAGACAGAACGGAATTTGTGGACAAACGATATCAAGTCAGGCCTATGGATGGATCCTTTTAGATCTACGGGCCGGCCATTCACACGAGCATAGGGAATCTATACTCGAGCGTTCAACTGTGCCCCGGACAGGATAGGTGAGGTTCTATCTTCACGACTTGTCTCAAACAAGAACAAGAGAAAGAAACAAAACAAGCATAAATTTTTTTATAGATATTCACAATATATTTTCTATGGTAACTGAGTTCATGAATTATAGTCAACAAACAGTACCCCCACCGGAGAAGTCATTTTTGGAGGAGAAACTAATCACTAGCCAATATGTTTTTCTCTCATGCCTTTCTTCGTTCATGGTTCGATATTCTGGTGTCCTAGGCGTAGAGGAACCTCTGCTTCGGGGAGACTTTTGTTCAAATGCCATAATAAATCGAACAAAGCCATAGCTATAGATCAGGGATCGGAATGTAAGTACTTGTAACAATAGTCACCTCCTTCCACAGGTCGGGGCTCTCTGAGATAGGCTACTATCAAAAGAGCGCAGAACTCTTACCAAGGCGATGATCAGTAGCTGGTCCGAGAGGATGATCAGCCACACTGGGACTGAGACACGGCCCAAACTCCTACGCAAAGAAATAAGGGTCGAAGTTTAGACCGCTCACAGTAGTTCTACCCTGCAGCTTTCCCGCTCCCCTTTTATAGTAGCTTCCAAGTCAGTGACCTAGACCTAGCACGACAAAGCGCTCTCCGAGGGCATGGAATGTCTTATTTTTTGTCCAGAATCGCCCCCGACTTACGGCCTTTACGCTACTACTACTGTGAAGTATTGCAAAGAAACCTCCGGCAAGTCTAGCTGTATAGTCTTATATGCAACACCATCGAAAGACTCCCACGGCTATGGGCTACCCCACTATTTCATTGACTACTACTTGAGGAAGACCTATTTATGCTACTTGAACAAAGAAGTGTGAGTGCCACTGATCGCGGATCGAGACTATTAGGTTGTTGGTCTTGGAAAGGCTTATCGAGCTATAGCTCCACATTTTCAGGAGTTAGCGTATTCCTTCTGAGCCAGGATCAAACTCTTCTTTTGAGTATGATTTTTCCCTTAGTGGTAGAACCTGGTGAACCGGGCGTAGTACTTCCCGACCTCCCGACCTTATGTGAACTTTTCTTCTCTTATGTAATTGTAATAAGAGAATATTTCAAAAAGTCTTCTTTATCTATGATGATTCTGATTCGACTAGGCTCAACTAGGTGACTCATGTATGCGGCGAGACTAGAGACCGACGAATCGATGACTGCCTGAAAGAACCGCTTTATTTAAGTAATGAATATTATTTACGGCATGAGCATCGCTAACAATACCTCCATCCGTAGTTTCCTACTCTCGAGTCAATTCGATTCTTAATCGCTCCAGTAGAGGAGTGGGAAGCGAAGACCGTCTCATCGATCCAAAAGCATTCTTGTCCTACCTAAAGACACGTATCCATTTACTTATGGTCGTATGCAGATGAGATTCTACGACCTAAAGCTGCTTACAATTTTTTGAACAGCTCACATCACAGTAGTAGTAGCGTAAAGGCCGTAAGTCGGGGGCGGCCATAACATAAGGCTATTACTTTCAAACCTCTCTCTATCTATAGATATAGAGAGAGAGATCCGCTGCTTGAGCAACCGATAAACAGAATAAAACCATATCGAGGTCCTAATTGAACGACTTTGGTTTTGGGTACAAAATGTCACAGGTTCAAATCCTGCCCTACCTATTACTTCTTCGTTGAGCAGTAACGAGGGATTAATTAAGATCGATTCCAATTATCTGCTTTAAATCGTTGATGGTTCAATTCGAAAATAAAAGATATTTTTTCTGTTGAGAAAAGAAAAAAATGTAATTTATGCATTAAAAAAGGGCTTGTGTTGGATTGGCACTTTATAGCTGAAAAAAGTTTAGATAAAGGCTCCATAGGGCAGCGAGGAGCATGCTGTGGAACCAACCCTTCCTTCATTCATTCCACAAAAATTGAAAAAAGAATTTCTTTACTACACTGAAACCGGTATTGATATACCGATTCGATCCGAGCTCCTTTTTCCGCATTTCGCTCAAAGGGTTGAAGCCAACTCCGAACCCCTTGCCTGGCCCCGGAAAGACCTGAGCCTGCCGAAACATCTCCCGATTGAGTTTCAAATATTTTCGCGGGATTTTAGGCTGCAAGTCCATTTTCGCTCGTAGATGGGATCTCAAATCGGACTGACAAGCTCTCCTCTGTATGCTTGGGTGAATGCCATAAGCGGATTTCTCCTTTATGGTATGGAAAAAAAGTTGGAAAGGGTCGACATAGCCTATCTTTGACCTGCTACCTCATATGAGATTGAAACGTTCGGGAGCAGGTGCCCACATATATAAAGTCAAAAGAGATATGGAATCCGAGGGGGGGTGGTTTTCTTTGGGGCTCGAGAGATGGTAATTAACTATTTGCAACTTGACAACTTAAAACAGACCTTTCAAGTAATTAAATATTTTTTAATGGATGAAATTGGTAAAATTTATAATTATGATTTGTGCAGTAACATTATTTTGAATCCATTCAATTTAAATTGGTATTTTAGAATCATTCTCAACGAGCCCATAAGAAGTGATCCCATTTCTTTCATCGGGTCCGGGTAGAGACCAAAGATCTAGAGCGACCGATCCGGCGGAACATATATCATTTTGTGTCGGTGGGTTGCCCGGGATTCGAACCCGGAACTAGTCGGATGGAGTAGATAATTTCCCTGTTAAATAGGTAAAAACCCCTCCCCAAGCCGTGCTTGCATTTTTCATTGCACACGGCTTTCCCTATGAAGAATCGCAGCAATTCCCCAATCCTAACGAAGTAGTTCCTCCGGCTTACATGAACCATCAAAGAAAGCCCTACAAATGAAGACTCTAATTCCTAATTAAATTCTCTAAGACGAGCTAAAGGGGTGTCTCTAAGCAGCCAAGGCCCAAGAGCAAGCAGGAGGAGAGTAGTCCTATCCGCCTAGAAGGATTCGATAAAGAGAGTGTGAGCGGGCAGGAGATTCATAGACACAGAAAGAGAAGACCAAAAGGAGCAGAAGGCACTCAGTTCTATATGTGAAATCAAGGAGCAACCGCTGCACGCCCTTGAATTCTCATTCACGAATGAATTGGGAAAGCCAACATAAAGATTAGATTCTTACTTCGTAGAGCCGGTGCTGCTGTTGCCTGCGCGTAGGGCCGTCCCCTACCCCCGTCATTCTCTCTTACTGTTAGGCCGAAATTAATCACTATATAAATTAATATAGTGAACACAATCAATAACCGAATACTCAAATAAGAGAATTAACAAAGTAAACTCTTATTCACAAAACTCAGTAGGTTACAAAAACTCTCTTAGTGATTTATAGCTTATCACTAAGAGCTGCTGGGTTACAAGAATAATATTCTCGATGTTCTAACTCTTATAAAGTAAACCCTGATCTGTGTTTATATACACAGTTACATGATATCTACTGATTGACTTATAATTATCTGCTTCCTAAAATAATTTAATCAGTAGCTATCCTTCTGCTGTCCTGATTTGCACAATCTTCCTTGATCTTGATCTTCCTTGTTTATCCAGATCTGCTCCTGAAAATCAGCCGCCTGCAAACTCTGATCTTCGCTAAACTCTGATCTAGCTTGCAGTCGTTAAACTCTGATTTGCAGTTAAACTCTGATATTTGCTTATGCACACTAAACAAGTTAGATACCTGTGACATCATCAAATATGTAACAATCTCCCCCAACTTGTACATTAGACAGAATGAACAAGTTATATATATATATGTACTGATGATGTCAAAAACTATCAAGGACAAATGCATAAGATAATTAATTTACAGAATTAATTACAACTTACAGAACCAGCAGAACTATCTATCAAATCAACCTATATCCAAAACTTTCTTTGACAAACTGGTTGATCAGATTTTCTTCCTTCAGCTTTAAGGTTTGTATCATCTGGGCTTTCACATTTCTGAGTTCTTCAGTTTCATCCCCAGTCTGATAGATAGCTGCTCTCAAGGCATTCACCTTGCTTCTTTCCATTGCATCTCCCAGCTGAATCACTCTTGGTCTGTCTGCATCATTATTATAACCCAAGATTCTGGTATTTGCAATAGTCTCCATTACAAAACTATTCTTTTCCATAAGAATTTCAGAATCATCATCTTGAGCTATTCTTGGAACATATTCTTCATCAGACTTTATCCCATAGAATCTTCTTTTCTCATTAATAGTCCTCTTCATCAGATCAGACCATCTCTGAGTAGCTTCATTCTTGATTTCCAGCATATAGTGAAAGTGTTCAAGCTCCTTTAGAGATTTCAGCAATAGATCAGCTTCTGAGACTCTGCCAGACTCCAGAAATATAGCAATCTTCTCTTTGTCTCCTGTGCCATCATGAGTATCCATGAGAATCTGCACTGATTCTACTTTGTCTAAGTCCTTCTGAGTGACAGCTTCTCCCACTTTCTCAGTCAGAGGATAAGGATCTCTGAAGGTGGTTGCTGAACTTGTTTGTATCTTCTCCTTTCTGTGACCTAGACCAGTAGTATCATAAGCTTCCTTTTCTCTGGTTCCATGAGTTCTGATCCTGGTGAGCATTGAGCTTTCCTTGTACAGACTTGTACCAAGGCTTCCAAAGAGACTCTTCTTTTTCTGATCTTGAGTTTTCTCAGATTTTATCTTCAGCCAAGAGACTTTAGCATCTTCAGTCTTAGTCTTTTCTTCTGTTACTGGAACTTTAAATTGAGCATGGTCAGAGGTTAAAGTTATATCAGAGATTGATTTGTCTTCACCCTTTCTTCTTCTGGTCAATCCAGCTTCTTCTTCTTCTGTTTGATCAGAGACATCAGTGATTATATTTGCATTCCTGCTTAGCTTTATCATCCTCTGAGAAAGATTCTCTGATGCTATCTTGACAATTGACTTCTTGATCACAGGAGGAACTCCATCAACGGTTTTATTTCCTTTGTCTTTTGACTCAGACTCAGATTGAGTTTGAGACCTGGTTCTTGGTCTGTTGATATCAGTGTAGTTCACCTCACTAATTACTATCCCTTTTTGCTTTGGATTCTTCTGTTTCCGTGAGGGATCAGTATCTTGTTTTTGCTCATCAGACTTTGTCTTGCTGATCTTCATCTTCTCAGCAGCTAGTCTTTCTTCCTCAAGTCTGATGGCTTCTATATCCACTCCTGGATTTTCCTTTTCAAATATCTTCCTTGCTACAGCTTCATCAATAGCTTGCAAAGAAGGAGATTTGTAGAATAGGGTGGTTTCTCTGCTTCTGAACTTCAGAGTTTGGCAGAACTTCTGAGACTCAGGGTCTCCAGCTTCAATCAGCTTATCTGATCCAGGAATCAGATCTTCTTTCTTCTTCTCAACCTCAGAGTTCACAAGAGCTATTTCTTTAGATATAACATCAGAAACTCTGACTGCTTCACTTATGCTCTGAACTTGAGACATAACAGTCAGCTCCATAGACTTGTGTTTTTGTTGAGAATCTCTAGGTCTATCTGAGTTTGCACCCTTATAACTCCTTTCCTTATCCTTGATTTGTAGCAGCTTTAACTGCTTTTCAACAATCTCCCTATTGCCTTCTTCATCACCATCTGGCTTTTTCTTTGTAATTTGCTGGTCAGATTTGCATTTGTCTTTAGATATTTTCTCCCCCTTTTTGACATCAGCAGAGGTGAGAACTTGAACCAGCTGAGCTACAGAAGAGCTCAAATCAGCCAGAGTATGCTGCATTGATGTTTGAGTGGCCTCAATAGAGGCAAGTCTGTCTTCAACAGAAGGAGGTGTAGATCTGCACATTCTCTGAAAGTAAGTTAAGTGACAGACTCTTCTCTGTGCAGGCATAGAAGATGGAAGTGGAGAGCTTGGAACTGGAGTAGGAGCTCTAAGAGGAAAAGATTCTCTGACTGGTGACAGTGCTTTAACTGGAGAATCATCCCTGGCTTGTGTAGTATCTCTGACTGGATCAGAGATAGAAATTTGAAGATCAGAATTCTGCACAGGAATAGATGTGACCTCTATTGCATCATCATCTTCATTATCATCAACAAAGATGCTCAGAGTGTGAGATGCCAGAGCTTCAGTAGCTGCATCAGAATTTGCAGCTGTAGGAACCTCCTGAACAGGAGCTGCAACATTTGCTTCAGGTTGAATCAGAGAGTCTTGAATCATTTGCAATACAATCTCTATTTGTGAATCTTCTGATTGACTTGGAACATCAGAAGTTTTATCTGACACATGAGTATCAGCTGCAGAAATGTCTTCATGTTGAATCAGAGATTCCTGATTCAACTTCAACCCTTCATCTGATTTGGCCACTGCTGGTTGATCATTATGTTCAGAGATTGATTCTGACATTTGGATGTCAGCTGCCATTGTTTCAAGTGGAACTGCAGAGATAGGTGCAATCATGATTGGCTCTGCACTTGAAGGTTGATCAGAGAGTGGGATCAAGGCCTGTATGGGATCCTCTGACTGAGGTGGCTCAACAGTCAGGTCAGTTATATTAGTGGGCTGGATCTTCTTCCTCTGTTTCTTAGCTGGTGGAGGAGGTGGAGGTGCTTCATCAGAGTCAGAGTCTGATATCTTCTGTAGGAATCTTCTTTTTCTGAGTGGAGGAGATGGTTTGGTTTGGGACTTTGAAGACCTGAGAACTCTCTTAGGTGAAGATGTTTCAACTGGTCCTTTTTGGGAAGGACCAGAGGATAAGATTGGGTCAGATTTTACAACTGGCCCTTGTTGGGAAGGACCAGAGGTTGGAACAATGTCTGTTTGAGCAGTAGAGGAGGGAGGATGTGGTAAATTCTCATCAGAGAATAGGGGTCCATATTTGTCTGGCATGGCAACCCTCAATATGTCCTGAACTGTAAGTCTGTAACAGGAATAGAAAAAACTGGAGGGTTAGGTTTCTTACTATCCTTTTTGATGAGATCAATAAAAGCACACTTAGTGATTTTAAATAGCAATTCATTACCAGACTCAGGGATGGGTACATCAGGAAAGCAATAAGAGAATATAAGCTGACAGAATCTAGCATAATATACAATGTTCATATTCTCTTTTCTTCTGTCTCCAATAAATCGCAGTATAGATGTAGCAAGATCAAATTTAAGATTATGAATCAGAGAGCACCCAATCTGTTGGCTGAATATTGGAATGGCATCAAAGTTACTGCACTTGTTTCCAAATGCCCTTGTGATGCAGTCATAGAAGAAGCTCCATTCCTTGCAGAGGTTTGGACGCTTGAGCTCCCCATCTTTTCTGTACTGGCTGTGTACCCAAAGAACTTCATCATGTCCCTCAGAGTTTGAGTAGGGACTGAAGAATCAAACTTCTTGTGTTCAGGAAGATGAAGAGCCTTCCTGACTGTCGTTGGTGAAACAACATACTCCTGACCTTCATAGTCACATGTCAGAGATGGAGAGCCTTGATCACCGCCATCATCATAATTAGCTGTTCTCCAGAAGGTGAGGACTTGCGAAGGAGAAATAGACTCCGGCTGAGTCAGAGCGTACATAAGCTCATTGTGAGCCAAAAAATCCTGAATAAGATGAAACTCCTTGGGGGCTTCATCATTGTCTAGGATGGCAGCATAGTTATTGGTCACAAACTTTGCTCCATCAATCTCAAACGCTGTTGTCGACATGATTCTGAAAAAAATAAGAGTTTAAAGAGTGCAGGTAAGGTGTTTGATGAAATGCGTAGTAGAAATTGAAGAGTAAAGTGTGAGAGAGAGAGACGGTGAAAAATCGTGAGTTAAAAAGTTAAAAACTTTTTAAAACTGATATATATATATGTGTGTGCACGATTCACCGAGAGGAAGCAGTAGTGGGACACGTGTCATGTGTCTAACGGTAACAAAAATAGATAGTGGAACGGTAATTATTACTGGCGTGTGTATCTGCAAGTGTGTAACAATTTCCGAGAAAACACGATTATGCACCGTGTTTTTCTCCACTCAGGAATTCAAATGGATTTGTACCGTTTGGCAATTAAATCTAATATTTACCTGACCAAAAATCATTTATTTTAAACTCCGACTTTGATCAGATGTTTGACCATTTGACCAGAGTTTAAATAAATGGCAGTCTATGAGACAAATCAGAGATTGTTCATAAAATTTTGTACTGATGAGTGATAGACAATGAAAGTCTGAATGATAATTTTTCCTCAGAGTTTGCAAACGATTATTTGAATTTAATCAAAAATCACTCGATGTCAGAAGATATGTTAATCACAAATGCGGAGTGAAAGGTGTGTGTTGATATGATTCATCTGTTGTCATAGAGATTGACAAACTTCTTAAGAAACATTAGAAAGAATCAGATTAACCGAAAATGTTTTAACCACTTCATAAGCCGAGTTTCTCACAATATGGATCAGAGTATAAGTTTTCTTCCCTTTTCTAAGATACTTATCTTTTGAAAGGAAACTTCTCATGGCAAGTGAGTCATAACCTTCATCAGATTTTTATTTCTCAGTGTATTTCTCCAGTAATCAGAGAATGCGAAAGGTCTCCAAGAAAAATAAGATTTTTCTGATGCATGTTGCTTAATACCAGCAGTGCACTTGGATCTTTCCTTTCACAGAGTTTCTAAGATCTCAAAGGAGTACCTGAGATAACCTCTTCTTTCTTTTCTTTTGTTTTCTTTTCTTTTCTTTTCTTTTATTTTCTTTTCTGAGAAGAAACAAATTTTGTTGATCCATATCTGAGACTTATTCACTCTTAGCTCATAAGGGGAGTAAAACAAATTCTTCACTGAGTACATGTCTAATATTTAAGAAGTAAGGCAGTCTAGGTAACAGCTTTAAATCATGTTGTGTGTGACATAGATTTCCACATATGTAATATCACAAATATCAGACTTTAGAGAAGTTTATGACTTAATTCAAGTATTTGCAACATATTCTTCACAGGAATTCCTCTTATCAGTGGAAAAATTTCATGTCATCAGAGTTTGTCAGGTCAGAGTATAAATATCAGAGTTTGTCATATCAGTGCATAATCATCAGAGTTTAGATCAGAGACTAACATATGCGATTGTAAAACAGGTTTCTAACAGCAATTAATAACAGATATATTATTATGTAATGTAGCAGAGTTTAGAGAGGACCAGAGATCATCCCTAATTCGTTTACAAGTCTTGTAAATGTTGCTTCAGCCAATGGTTTGGTGAAGATATCTGCTAACTGCTGATCTGTTGGAACAAAGTGAAGTTCTACTGTCCCTTCCATCACATGTTCTCTGATGAAATGATATCTTATGCTGATATGCTTGGTCATGGAATGTTGTACTGGATTTCCTGTCATGGCAATAGCACTTTGGTTATCACAATAAATAGGGATTTGTGTAAGAGATAACCCATAGTCCAGCAGTTGATTTTTCATCCATAAGATCTGAGCACAGCAGCTGCCTGCAGCAATATACTCTGCCTCTGCTGTAGATATAGAAATTGATTTCTGTTTCTTACTGAACCAAGACACCAGTCTTCCTCCAAGAAATTGACAACTTCCACTTGTGCTTTTCCTATCTATTTTGCACCCTGCAAAATCTGCATCAGAGTAACCAATCAGTGTAAAGTCTGATTCTCTGGGATACCAGAGTCCCATCTCAACTGTACCCTTGAGGTATTTGAAAATCCTTTTGACTGCTATCAGATGTGGTTCTCTTGGATCTGCCTGAAATCTTGCACAGAGACAGGTAGCAAACATGATATCAGGTCTACTAGCAGTTAGATATAGAAGTGAGCCTATCATACCTCTGTAGTTAGTAATTTCTACTGGTGATCCAGTGTCTTTATCTAACTTAGTGGCTGTTGCCATGGGAGTAGTGGCAGCTGAACTATCCTGCATACCAAATTTCATTAGCAGGTTTCTGCTGTACTTAGACTGATTACTGAAAATTCCCTCATCAGTCTGCTTAACTTGCAGTCCCAGAAAATAGCTCATCTCTCCCATCATGCTCATCTGATATCTAGACTACATAAGCTTTGAGAATCTTTCACAGAGTTTAGGATTAGTAGATCCAAAAATGATATCATCTACATAAACTTGAACTAAAAGCAGGTCATTACCATGGTTGAGATAAAATAGAGTTTTGTCTATTGTACCTCTGTTGAAACCACTGTCCAAGAGGAATTGAGCCAGAGTTTCATACCATGCTCTTGGTGCTTGCTTTAGTCCATAGAGTTCCTTGTCTAGTCTGTAGACATGATCTGGAAATTTTGAGTCTACAAAACCTGGAGGTTGTTCAACATATACTTCTTCCCCCAGCTCTCCATTTAGAAATGCACTCTTCACATCCATCTGAAAAACTTTGAATTTCTTGTGTGCAGCATAGGCCAAGAAGATTCTGATTGCTTATAATCTGGCAACTGGGGCAAAGGTCTCATCATAGTCAATTCCTTCTTGTTGAGAGTATCCCTTGGCTACCAGTCTGGCTTTATTTCTGGTGATTATTCCATCACTGTCTGTCTTGTTTCTGAACACCCATTTGGTACCAACTATTGATCTGTTCTTTGGTCTTGGTACTAGTGTCCAGACTTTATTTCTCTCAAATTCATTTAACTCCTCCTCCATTGCTGTTACCCAATCAGCATCCTTAAGAGCCTCTTCCACTTTCTTTGGTTCTGTCTGAGATAAAAATGAGTGAAATAAGCATTCATTTGCTGTTGCAGTTCTGGTTTGTACTCCAGCATCTGGATCTCCAATTATCAGATCTGGTGTGTGAGACTTTGTCCATTTTCTTTCATGTGGCAGTTGACTTCTGGAACTAGATCCTCCCCCATAATCCATGCTGTTTCCAGTGTCATTCTGATTCTGATTCTCTGATGCCTCTCCCCCATTATTCATGCTATCTCCATGAGTATTCTGAATTTCTGATGCTCCCCCTGAAGATGTGTTCTCATGATTCTCTGATGTAGAATGATCAGAGTTTGAGGAGTCAGTATAAGAGTTTGTGTTTTCTGCTGAGTCTTCATCATTTTCATCCAGATTTTCATTGTGAAAGTGTTCCCGTCAACATGTGCTTGAGGTTGGTGAGTTGGAGTGACATACTCTGATATGATCTCAGAGTAAGAGTTTATGGAGTCAGAGAATGCATCTTCATCTTCAAATCTCAGTTGCTCATGGTCAGCAAAATCTCCCATTCTAGTAATTTTCTTATCATCAAAGGATACATGAATGGATTCCATGACTACCCTTGTTCTCAGATTGTAAACTCTGAAGGCTTTTGTTGACAGAGGATAGCCAACAAAAATTCCTTCATCAGCTTTTAAATCAAATTTGGTCAACTGTTCGGGATGATTTTTCAGAACAAAGCATTTACACCCAAATATGTGGAAATATTTGAGATTTGGTTTTCTGCCTTTGACCATCTCAAATGGAGTTTTCCCATGTTTATTTATCAGAGTTGCATTCTGTGTGAAACAGGCAGTTTGCACAGCTTCAACCCAGAAGTAAGTTGGCAATTTTGCTTCTTCCAACATGGTTCTAGCAGCTTCAATCAGAGTTCTGTTCTTTCTTTCTACAACACCATTTTGATGAGGTGTTCCAGGTGCTGAAAATTCTTGTTTAATTCCATTTGCTTTACAGAACTCTTCCATCTTAGAATTCTTGAACTCAGTCCCATTATCACTTCTGATGATCTTTACTGCATCTTTAGAAATTTTGTCCAGTTGCTTGAGATGTTCAATTAGAAGAGAAGATGTCTCATCCTTGCTGTGTAGAAAATATACCCAAGTATATCTGGTAAATTCATCAACAATGACCAGAGTATATCTTTTCTTTGCAATGGACATTATATTTACTGGTCCAAAAAGATCAACATGAAGCAGATGATAGGGCTCAATGAGGATTTCCTCTGTTTTGCCTTCTGATAGGAGCCATAAAGTCCATCTGGAGTAAAAACTGATTTGGGCAATCCTCTCACAAGATCTTTCTTCACTAGTTCATTTATATTGTTGAAGTTCAGGTGAGAGAGTTTCTTGTGCCAGTTCCAGCTTTCTTCAATACTGGCTCTACCAAGTAGACAGATTGCAGAGCTTTCAGAGTTTAAAGAGAGCTTGGCTTCATAGATGTTTCCATGTCTATATCCTTTCAGAACAACTTTCCCAGTGCTTTTGTTAACCACTTCACAGTGTTCTTCAAAGAAATCAACATGATACCCTCTGTCACAGATTTGACTTATGCTGAGCAGATTGTGCTTAAGTCCTGAGACCAGAGCTACAGATTGAATGATGACATTTCCAAGATTGATATTGCCATATCCCAAAGTTTTCCCTATTTTGCCATCTCCATAAGAAACATTTGGGCCAGCCTTCTCCACAAAGTCTGATAGCAGGGCTTTATTTCCTGTCATGTGTCCTGAGCATCCACTGTCCAGAACTAGGATGTTTTTCCTGTTGCCTAGCAATCACATACACAACTAATGATTAGTTTTAAGGACCCAGACTTGCTTGGATCCTTTGTTCTTGTTAAGTTTGTTAACACTAGCAGCGGATGATTTATCAGAGTTTAAATCAGAGTTTGTGCTAACAGACTTTTTAACAAAGTTTAAACCAGGAGAATCAATCTTTTTCTTCAAAAAAGGTTTCAATTCATAATAATCATAGTATAAACTATGGTATCCCTTACAAGTGTAGATGGAATGCCATAAACTACCACAATGAAAACAAGGATTTTCTGGTCTAAATCTAGTATTCCTAGTCTTAACTTCTGATTTGGGAGACATAGTATTTATGTCCTTATTCTTCCTGCAAAAAGAAGCAAGATGATTAGGATTACCACAGTTATGACAAGTTTTCCTAGGAGCATTAGGAATAGGCATATAATTATTGCTTTTGTTTATTCCTACCTTCCCATTTCTATTTTTCCTAGGTTCCTTAATCCTGTTTTCTTTCTTAACCTCCTTGAGCTTATGCTTAAGCTGTTTTTGAGTCATTAAACCGATGTTGACCTGTTTAGGTTTATCAGTCTTTGGTTTGTCCTGAGCCTTTGATTCTGCAACAAATCTTACTGGAGCTACCTTAGGTCTTTCAATTTTAATGGTTTCTTGTTTTTGTGATTCAGCTTCATTTTTATCAGAGTATCCTAAACCTTTCTTCCAGTTTCCACTTTCCACTTTCTAAGATACTCTGAGTAGTTTTTCCTGAGTTAGTCCAAGTTCTGATTATCTCTCTTTCCTTAGCAAGTTCTAATTCAAGAGAAGCAGTTTTCTTTAAGAGTTCATTTTTAACAAAAACAGAGTCATCTCTTTCCTTCTGAACTTCTAGCATCTAAACTAGTTCTTTCTCAAGATAATCATTCCTTTTCTTAACTTCTAAGATATCAGATTTTAGTCTCTCATTTTCTAAAGTTTGATCTCTATAACTAACATGCATATTTTTGAGAAACAATCTTAACTCAGTTATATCTTCAATGTCAAAAGCAAGAGTGGAATGAGGTACCTTAGATTCAACAGCCTGAGTGCTGTTGTCCATGTCTGCCATCAGGGCATAGTTGACTTCTTCCTCTGATTCTGATGAGTCTGCCCAGCTTCCTTTATTAGTGTTAAAGGCTTGTTCCTTTTCTTTCTTTGCTTTCTTGCACTCTGTTGCAAAATGACCTTTCTCACCACAATTGAAGCAGGTGTACTTAGACTTATCAGCTTTTCCAGATTTTTCTTCTTTGCCTTCATTCCTTTTGAAGACCTTCTTATCAGAGCTTTTATCTTTCCTTGAGAACTTCTTCCCTTTATTGAAGTTCTTGTAAGCCATCTTCTTGAAACTTTTAACCATCAATGCTGACAGCTGCATCATCTCAGTATCATTGTCATCAGAGTCTGAAGGTATATCAGTGTCTGAGTCATCATCAGAATTTGATGACTCAGTATCAGACTTTGTGACATGTGCTTTTCCCTTGTTTTTCACAGCTGTTTCTCCTTGAACTTTTAGAGCAACTGGTTTGGGTTTCCCACCATGTCGTTTGTTCCTTTGTTCCATCTCGAGTTCATAGGTTTTTAATCTCCCAAAGATATCATCCAGAGACATCTCTTCAAGATCATGATTATCTCTTATAGTGGTTACTTTCAAATCCCACTTTTCAGGAAGAGCAAGTAGAAATTTGAGATTTGAATCTTCCAGATCATATTCTTTATCCACTAGAGATAGATCATTCAGCAGCTTGACAAACCTGTCATAAAGATCAGTTAATGATTCACCAGTTTTTGAATCAAAGTGTTCATACTCTTGGGTAAGTATGGTCCTTCTGTTCTTCTTGATGGCTTTGGTTCCTTGACATCTGATTTCCAAAGCATCCCATATTTCTTTTGCAGTTTTGCATCGAATCACCCTATTTGACATAGCATTGTCTAGAGCACTGTGCAACAAGTGTTTTACTTTTGCATCCTTACTGATTGATGAGATGTCCTCAGGAGTATAGTCTTTCTTTTCTTTGGGGATCATCTTCTAGGGTTCATCTCCAACTGCAACAGAGAGCTTTGTTGGCATGTGTGGACCATCATAAATCCTGTCCAGGTACTCTAGATCTGTGGATTCCAGAAACATAACCATCCTAACCTTCCAGATAGGATATTCAGATGCCCTGAGGACCGGAACCCTAAGTGACTCATATCTACTGTTTGAAGTTTGTGATTTTTCAGACATGATTATGTGATTAAGATCTCACTGTAGGTATATCAACAGAGCTCGCTCTGATACCACTTGTTAGGCCGAAATTAATCACTATATAAATTAATATAGTGAACACAATCAATAACCGAATACTCAAATAAGAGAATTAACAAAGTAAACTCTTATTCACAAAACTCAGTAGGTTACAAAAACTCTCTTAGTGATTTATAGCTTATCACTAAGAGCTGCTGGGTTACAAGAATAATATTCTCGATGTTCTAACTCTTATAGAGTAAACCCTAATCTGTGTTTATATACACAGTTACATGATATCTACTGATTGACTTATAATTATCTGCTTCCTAAAATAATCTAATCAGTAGCTATCCTTCTGTTGTCCTGATTTGCACAATCATCCTTGATCTTGATCTTCCTTGTTTATCCAGATCTGCTCCTGAAAATCAGCCGCCTGCAAACTCTGATCATCGATAAACTCTGATCCAGCTGGCAGTCGTTAAACTCTGATTTCCAGCTAAACTCTGATATCTGCTTCTGCACACTAAACAAGTTAGATACCTGTGACATCATCAAATATGTAACACTTACTTATCTATTCCCATCCATCTTCCCTGGAAGGGAGAACAGACCCGTGAAAGGTTTTGTGTTCTTAAGTAGCTTGTTCCTAATCAAACTCCGATACGAAGCAAGCTCTCCCGAATACGACAGATGCGGAAGTGGGGAAGCCGGAAGTTACTAAATAAGTCGGCTTTGGACTCGTAAGAATGACTCTGAATCCTAGCTTAACCAGCCCATCAAATAAGTGGAAGATTTCAAAAGCGGCAATTTATGTCAGTGAAGGATGGAATAACATATGAATAAAAAAGCTTTAGTAGACCTTCTGGTTTTAAAAACCTCTTCTGACCTTTCTTTTCGATTATAAACGATGGATTCGCTATCGCTTTTGGCTTGGAGCGGCCCACCCCCTTGTCACTTAAAGGGAAAGCAAGAGAAGGGACCTGCTGGAAACCCGAGCCTTCGGCTCCATACTGATTAGGCCGGCCAGTGTTTTTCATTTGAAATGTTTTTGTATGTTTCAAAAACGGTGATATTGTTCCTCCATTGATCAAGAATTTTATGAATTCAATTAAGTGGGATCTTTCATTCACATTTTTTTCCACCAACAACATTTTATAAAACTTTTTGACCCCCGAATTTGGAGTATTTTACTTTCACGCAATTCGCAGGGTTCAACAAGCAATCGATAATCGTTTTGATTCGAGGCCAAACCCTTCTCCGCCGTTACGGAGTTCTTCTGCTCTAATCTCCAAAATCGAGTATTTAGAGTACAAGTACACTACTTTCGTAAACTTCGCTAACATAGAACTCATTTGTCGTACTTACACATTTATAGATTCAATTATTCAAAGAAAAGGATTCACAGGCCCATCATATCATCCGAAGAAACGAAAAATACCAAAAAGTTCGAATTCACAGCTAATAACATTGATTTCCGCAGAATTCTATATGTATCTATGAAATCGAGTATGGAATTCTTCCGATATGGTGAGTGGGAAATAGAAGCGGGTAGAAGAATGGGACCTATTATGGGACACTGTCGTCCTCCTCATTATAGTCCTCCTAGAATCAATAGCATTTCGTCGGAATACATATAAAGACAATTTTTATTTGATATAGCTTTTTGTGCAAGTATTTTACGATTAAGAAGCACCTGTTTCTTATATGGACCCAATGATAAACCACTGAAACCTTACTCGTTGGGACTCCGCGCATTGGGAAAACGCTCTAGCGGCGGGAACCCGGTCACTAGTTAATTGAACAAAAGCGAGGAGCGAAGGCCGCAATAGCCATTATTTTCACTCTTTTTTAAATAAAAGAGAAATAAATGATTTTTTTTTACTCTGCATCTTAAAGTGACTCAATATGGCCCATTTCCTACTTTTTTGAATACCAAAAATTCAACTCAAAAGCAAGCATTCAATTTGTTATAATCGAAAAAGTTTACTATTTCGATATAATTATTTGAATAAAGTTTTACAGTAAAGACTAAAAATTTGATTATCATAAAAAAATTATCTTTTATTTTCGAATTGAACCATCAACGATTTAAAGCAGATAAATGAATTGAACAAAAACCCCATTTTTGTGTGAGGTAGATAAAAGCTTGCTTTGCTCACTCACTGGGGCTGGGGGTGGGATAAGAATGGTATTGTCATACCCAGTTTCATGTGGCAAGGTACGGCTTCTCACTTTCTAAAAAAATGAAGTGACAGAGCAATCGGGATTCGTACTTTGTCATCGATCCAATTCCTACCTCTCTTTGTTTCTCTCAATCACATACGTAGGAAACAGAAAAAATGGGACAACCAAAAACTTTAGCTATAGATCAACGAGTACTACCGCTTTGGGCCTATGGATCATCTAGGTCTTTGATCGTAGGCTTCCTATTCTTGCTTTTATCGTTCGTATACCGTATATAGAAAAGGGTCTGTTCTTTTTCCGGCTCCAGGGGACTTTACTTGGAACTAATTATGCCATTCTTACACAGATGAGACTGATCACGGAGGACAGCGATGTCTCTGGTGTGCCTGAAAATGTGATTGATAAATGGGCTTTTGTAACTCGTTAAAAAAAATAGGAATTCCCTTTTATCTCATACTACTCTCTCGATACATAATCAAATGTTTCGAAAAAACAATAAAAATTGTTTTATTTTGATATCGAATTCAAAGTGCCATGCTATTATTACTTGAAATTGAATTCATTTTGTTCCGTTTCAAAACAGAACACAAGGGTTTCCGTTTGTGGTGAAAGTGAAAGTAAGGGGTCCAAAATCAAAATATGGTGCAGAAAAACCCAAATCGATATGAATGGAAGATGCCTCTTTCGCTAAGAGTGCCTTCCACCCCGCAAGCCTATTCTTCACTTTATCTTTCCCATCTTTTAAATTATTATTTCCGGACTCAGCACCTTTTGAGTGAGATTTTGAGAAGAGTTGCTCTATGGAGAGCACAGTACGATGAAAGTTGTAAGCTGTTGCCCTTTGTATAGGTTGGAGCTATGAAGCTAAAGTCGCGGATAACTCTTTTTTATCTATATTCTTGATTACTAATTTGCCGAATCTTCTACTGGTACATGGACCACTGTGTGGACCGATGGACTTACCAGTCTTGATCGCTTCCGGTTCTGTCGGTGCTTGAAACAAGAAACCTCCCGCCATAGAGAAGAGATCTAAAGCCTGGGTCCCCTCGATCGCCCTCCCTTGAACCTGAACAGGTCGAGAGAGATAAACTCGCAGCTTACGCTTACCAAGCCTTAGGTACTCAAATAGGCTACATCAAGCAAAGCAAGCTTTCCCCCTTCGTTTGTTGTGGGTCACGCCTCGCCTATGTACCGTACTCTTTTTGTACCTTGAAAGGGGGCAATGAAGTAGGTGAAGTGGTTATGTTACCTAGCCAAACCCGCCACCTCATGTGCCAAAGTAAAACGGCTGTTCTTCCTTCCCCGCTCCCTCTTTTTCTACATATGCGGCGGCGGGTTACCAGAGCCAGAGAAGAGAGGACAACTTCTTTCTCCTACTCGAAAGACGGGCCCCCGCCCCGATAGTAGCGATAAAATATTTCGGAATAAAAATCGTAGCGTGGTAGCATACAATGGCTGCGCAACTTCTTATTTACGTAGGAGCTAAAAGCCACCTACAGACGCTTTACGCCCAATAATTCCGGATAACGTTTGCATCCTCCTTACTTTATGAATATAAAGTTATCTAATAATAATGAAAAGCGTTCAGGCAGAGGCTCTCGGGATTTTTCCAAGCCCGGGGACATCTTTCTGTCTTTCTTTCCTTCTCCCCCATTTCTCTTTTTGTTGATTGAAAGAGAATAAGCGCTCAAAGAGTTCTCTTCTTTTTTCCTTCCAAACACTCGATCTGACCAGAAATGAAAGATGAAATATTTGGTTCATTAAAAATTAATAGAAGAAATGAAAAAATGTCAAAAAAGAAAGAACCATCGAACTGGAACAACCTGTTCTTCCTGAAGACCCTGATTCAAAGCCAAAGGATTTCTCGCCGCACTTGGCTGGTGGGGGGGTTTAGGAGGTATTTTTGGTTTCGTTGCTTTCTCTTAGTTGGGCTAGTAAGAGACTTTTCAGGAGCGATTCCGGCTTCATGCAGGGGCTAAGTGACTCTCAAAAGTCGTCTTTTGTATCGCACCACCCCCGCCTATTCGAGGCCGGGCGGCCTCGAGCAGAGTAAACAACAATGTCGGATCAGGCCGCCCCTTCCACCCAAAAGGATTTTCAGTCCTCTGCTCTACCAGCTGAGCTATCCCGACCATTCCCATTCCCGAGACGGTTGATGTATTAGACTCGACCCTATCTTGCGCAGAATTACTTATTAAAATAAATAAAAATAGATAGAAGAGGCTCTCCTCACCTGCTAGTTTTCCCTTTCTTATCTTCTGCCTTGATGGGTGGGAGAGGCCACCGAATTAGGATACGCTTGGACCAGAAAAACCCGTGCTAGAAAAATATACGCCTCTGTCTCTATCTCCACTACTGGATCGACAGAAGATATAAAGTTGATGGAACCTAAAATGGATGAAACACCAGATATATGAGGACTAGAAATTGCTGAATCAACTGCTCCTCCAGAATGGCTGGTAATACGCCTCTGTCTCTATCTCCACTGCTGGATCGACAGAAGATATAAAGTTGATAGAACCTAAAATGGATGAAACACCAGATAGATGAGGACTAGAAATTGCTGAATCAACTGCTCCTCCAGAATGGCTAGTAATACTACTTAAGGGCGGATAGACCGTCCACCCAGTGCCGCTACCCACTTTTACTAAGGCTGGGCTTAATAGGAGCAAGAGACTTAATTTCTAGTTTTTTTTGGAATCATTACCAGCCAAAAATATCTTTTAATACCAAAACTAGGAATTACTTTTGTAATGGCAATTGGAATTATATTAACTCCTATTTATTCATTATCTATGTTACGCCAGATGATCTATGGATTTCTAGGTTTCGTCGTAAACCTAATTGGTTACTTCCAATTACGTATATCAATAGTTCAAACCGCTGTAGTTCTGCTTCTTGCTCTAAAAATGATTTTTGATTACAAAAAAATGATACATTGCATTAGTTTCTTCGCTCTTCCGGACCCGGTACAGAAATGGGTATTGCCACTAGAAATCAAGATATTGGTAGTGGAGGCAGTATGGGCTAATGAAGCATGGGGGTAAAAAAATGCGATCTTTGTTGTTTAATAGAACAAATACTAATACCTTAATTGAGTTCTGGTTAAAGAATCTCTTTCTAGTTGCTCTGGAACAATTAGGAGATTCTCTAGAAGAAATATGGGGTTTTGCTTCTGGCGGCAACATGCTATTGGGTGGTGATTCTATTGAACAATGTATGAATAGTGCCTTGGTTTTGATTAAGGGATTCTTTAATCCTTGCGTTGGAATAGTAGAAAAAACAGGAAGAAAACGGATTGATATTGGTGAATCTTACTTCTCAATCTTTGGGGCAGCGAGAGCCGAACCACCATAGCAATTGGAGAAGAATATGGTCCCTGGGTTCCTTTACACAGTTGATCGGACCAGATAGCCCTTCGGACGTAAGCAAGACTTTAGATGCGGACATAGCTCATGGCGAAAGGAAAGGCCCGGTTCCTCCTTGATCAAACCATAACTAACTCTTCCCCGGGTAGTTCCCAATGTTTTTGGAAACATGAGTTAGCTTTTCAAATCTCTATATAAAATATAATGGGCGCTGCAAGCTATCTGCCTAGTGGTCCGTATCTTATCACGCCACACATGGAGATGGAGACATCTCAAATAGGTAAATTGGTTTGGGAAGACGGATCCCAATTGGCCCAATGTCGGTTCGACAGGATAGGATTTGTTGTTGAGAGAACTAGAAAACTGGATTTTGTTCTTTCCCTATCAGTTGACAAGGTCGAGGTTCTTTTATCTAATTTTGTTTATAGATAGTTTTCATTAAAAAATCCTAGGATATTTTTTCACCCTAATCGCTCTTTTGATTTTGGAATTTTTTTATCAATGCGAAAAGGACTCTAACTTCGCGCAAGCAAGCGTGGTGGCCCCCTTCCATGCCTGATTTCATACGCCCGATGCTACGATAGATGGAACAGATGCTATGGCATCTTCGAGTGAAGAAGACATGAGCTGTTCGACATTACGATACTTGAATTAAAAGCGAACCAATAGGTTCCCAATTTTAAAGGAATTCCTCCAGAAGACTGGGTCTGGGCTTTCGAAAAGATGAAGATGCAAGGGGTAAAGATAAAGTGTTTTGAACAACCAACCCGGCATAAGGATTCTAGCTCGCCCACTTAAAGTAGATGGGGATTCTTTCAATCAACAAAAAGAGAAATTGGGGAGAAAGAAAAGAAAGAGATAAAGAGGTCTTTATTGAAGAGGCTTTGCACCTGAAATAGGACTAATGCACACGTGGCCTGCTTGACGAACGTCAGCGACGGAGACATCGTAATCTTTTACGAATAGGATAAATAATAGTGATCATTTATCAAAGAATGACTCTGGCTATCAAATGATTGAACAACGGGGAGCAATCCTAATCGAATTTTCGAACTCAAAATAGAAGAGAGAAAAGACAAGGAAAGATTCTTCCCCAACCATCAGCCGTTGCGCGCTTCTGTTTTTCAGCAGTTCGGTAGAACGCGGGTCTCCAAAACCCGATGTCTAATTAGAGAAGTTCTCATTCGATGCTGAAAGTTTACTTCGAAAGAAAGGACATCACATAATTGGTTGAAGATCACTACGCGTTTCGAATAAAAGAAGACGCCTTAGTTCTTTTTATTCTAGTTTTCTTTTACTGGCTTATTTGCAGCTACATGATGGGATAAAAGAAGGGGACCGCGGGATAATCATAGTCAAAGCCTACGAAGGACCGAAAAAAGGTAATTTCATGTGTGAGCACCTTGACTCTTTTAGGTAGAGTATTGTTCCGATATATAACTCTTCTATAGAGTTCATTAATATCCGAGCCAAAATAATAAAAAAATAGATGGAAATTTTCCTGCTTAAGAGTGGTATGTTTTATTACTATTCAGTCTGTTCTCGTCAAAGCGGCCCTGGGGGAAAATAGAGATGTCTCCTACGAACCTCTGTCAGGCCCCTCATAGTCCATCTTCATTGCTGCGTCTGGGATTGCGGAAACTGCTGACCCTAACCCTGGGAACCGGGGCCTGGCCATCCTTCGTTTGCTTTTACGCGGCCGTCGAGAAACCACCCCTTTTACAGCTAGGTTCTGAAAGAACTATGGTATAGCCGGGAAACTGCTTAGCCACGTTATAACACTAGACGCCCTTTGTTTTGTATAGGGTATAGGGTTCCAAACCTGCCTGATGAAAAAGCCCTTTCTATTACTAAATCCAAAATTACTTTTGAATACAAGATTTTCTTTTAAACTTCACATTATAAATTGAGGTTACACAAACAAAACCGGAGTCTACGATTTTTTTAAGGTAATTATAGGATGAGGATGCGACTGACTACTACTCGAAGTTACGGGGCTATTATTTTTTGATGTCAAAGACCAGGATGTTGTTCTCCTGGTGTGAAAGAAGTTGGTTCCGCAGTTTTAGCCCCCCCTCCCTGTGGGCCTATGGAAGAAATGAAGACCGCGCGTGGGGGGAAACTTGGGCCGGCCGTACTTATGATGGTTCCCAAGGATCCAATATGAAATATTGAAATAATTTCAGAGGTTTTCCCTGACTTTCGAGCTCTTTACACTCAAATTCAAACATGTGGGCGAAAAATGGTATCCTGCGTAGAATCAGTCGGGGGACCTGAGAGGCGGTGGTTTACCAATTCTAGTCATAAAATGTATTTTCTACATTTCTTTTGGAAGATAAGATAGAGTAGAATCTTACTCCACCTTTGAGGAGAAAACTTCTGATACGTTTCTAGGGGGTCTTGTTCATTTACTTAGATCTATCCCAATGAGCCGTCTATCGAATCGTTGCAATTGATGTTCGATCCCGAAGAGAAGGAAGAGATCTTCGGTGACCGGTTAGGCTTGGTTTATTTTGTCAGAAAATAAAGTAGGTTCCGGGTGTTCATTGATTAGTACACCTCAGGTGCTAATAAGACTGGCGTTTTTTTAGCTATGCATTACACACCTCATGTGGATCTAGCTTAAAGTATCTTGAAGAAAGATTCCCGAGATGGTAGAGTCTTCTGCTCCTCTTTCCATGCCTTCCAAGACAACCCATAAGGGTTTGTCCGTTCTTTGTACATAAACCCTTGTTAGGATTTCACTAATAATTTATAGAGGATTCGAACCCCTAATACGTTGTTGTATCCCCGCAGATATTTCTCTCTCTATACCTCCCATCCGCTCATCCCCTTCGTCAGCTCTTTGATCGGGATACTATTACCTAGGTTCCTAAACTTGGAGTGGATGGCGGAGCGTAGGTGGCAAGCAGTTATATGGATACGGTGCTTTACCCGTAGACGCTTTTCCAGCTCTCGCAAGAGTTGTATGGGAGTCGTCCTCGGAGGGACTTCCCGAATGACCGTACCGAGGAATTCTATATCCAGGATGAGTATGTCCTGGATTCCCGGATTCTGCGAGATTTGAAAATCACCGTCAATACAATACCATTGCTATAACTCAAACAAGCATGAAACGTATGCTTGCGACTACTATAGACTTTCCCAACTGATCAGTAGAAAGAGCTCTTGCCTTCAACTCAGAACGGAACCTTCTTTCCGGTGCATAAGAAAATGTCGATGGTGTGAAAACACTTCCTGATGTCGAATTCCAAAAACCAGCGAGCTTTTTAAAATAATTTAACAAAATGAAAGGTTCTTCCCGGATCTATGTGAGTCGGAGACTTCGTAATGGATGGAAATTAAAGAGTTTAGCACCTCAAGCAAGTCAGCTTTGGACTCGATCCGCTTTTCATAGACAAACTTAGGATTTGCGATCCCAGGTAAGATCGGTTCAGGATCATGGGATCCTTTTCTATCAGATCGGAAGGGCTGTAGCACAAAATGTACTTCTAAGTAATTGCGGGCGCAGCAGCTACATGGACCCCTTCCTTTCTATTGTTGCCAGCGCTTTCCCGGGCCGAGTCGGAATTCTTTATTCTATTAGAAAGGGCAGGTAAATCCCGAAGGCTGCTATCCCAATAGGCCAGCGGGCGGAACGAGGAGAGATTGATACTTGGTTATATTCACCAATTTTTCCAATAATAGCTTGGTTTACAGCGGGATTAACCGCATTTTATATGTTTCGAATCTATTTACTTACTTTTGAAGGACATTTAAACGTTCATTTTCAAAATTATAGTGGCAAAAAGAATACTCCCCTCAGTGTGATTGACTCTTAGCTCGGCATCGGGAGGAGTGAAAACCCCATGCTATGATAACGGAAGCTGAGGCTCACATCATATGAATTCTTCAAGGAATTGAGCCTGTGTACAGTAATTGTTCAAAAAAACTTGTAGACCTCCAAAAAAGCGACGTGTGTAGAAATAAAAATTGAAGGTATTTCAAGATAAACAAGAGAAAAAAATGATTCAATTATTTAAAAATTATTATGGTTCGAGAGAAAGTAACAGTATCTACTCGGACACCACAGTGGAAGAGTTATTTATACCAAGCATTCTTCTTACGGCTAGATCCAATCTCCTGGTCCATGCGGAAAGGAAAAAGAATTTCACGCTTTTCCATTCGGTAAGGGAGGATTAGGGAAATCCTATTGATTGCAGCTTTCTCCAGACCTCTGGGAAAATCATGAAAAAAAAACGGCTCGAATGGTACGATCCCTCCGTCACCCCAGAATGAAAGAGGTGATGCTCAAAAGCGCCTTAAAAACATCTCAACTGATCGCGAGACCGATCGAAAGGGCGCCCCTTGCCGCCTTCCTTAACAAGCCCTCGAGCCTCCTTTGCGCCGCCGTAACTCTAACTGTCCTAAGGTAGCGAAATTCTTTGTCGCATAAGTAGCGACCTGCACGGAGCCGGGAAAAATGGCTCTGTTATGAAACAAAGCGGCCGACAGGCTCATTTTACCGGTATTCCCTAATTAGTGGCCTTAGGAGATTAGGGTCCCCCTCAGATTCTCCGCTCATCTGCGGGGGTTTCCGTATCCGTCTCCGCGGGGATCTCAAGATCGTAAGACATTATCGCCTTCGCACTTATTTCACCCGGGATCCAAACTGAGGATGCTCCAATAAAACGAAACCGGATCAAGTATGAGTTGTCGATCAGAACATATATGGATACATTCAGCTGGGCAAAGAGACAGAGAGAGTTTCAATCAGGAAATTTACACTCTTTATGATATGAAGCGGCTGCTTTTTTTTTCAAAAAACACGTATCAAATTGATCAGAATGCAAGAAACATCACACAACTCTGATTCACACGGGATTCCACGTGCCCCATGCTACTCGGGTCAGAGCCCACTATTCTATTTTAGAATTTATAATAAAAAATTATATCTATATTGTAATATATAACCTGGGTCTGGAAGTATGCTAATTTCGTATAAGAAAGAGAACTAGAAACTAACTTAATCCTTCTTCTCTAGTGTACTCTCGAGCTTTCAGAAAGGATCTTAGCCAAACGTCTACCGGCTTCACGAGACCATTTCGGTCTCCCAATGTGGCTGATCGTCCGAAAAGACTGGCGAGCAGCAACATACCCCTTTTGTGATTTCTTTCTATCAAAGAATCATATAAACTCTCGATTCCCGCGCGATACACTTTGAATCGAAAGACTTTTCTCAATTTCAACAAATTTTACTTTTAAATTTAAAACTTGAGCAAATTAAATAAATATCTATGTCTCATACTATATATCGCACTCAAACTTGGATTAACATAGACTTTCGATGCCGGTGTGTTGATAAAGCTAATATCTCCTATAATTGTATAAATTTTCATCAAATAGATTTGGGAATTATATGTATTTAGATGTGTATATAATTGAGCCGAATAAAAATTTTTAAACTAACCTTCACACATTTGAACCTTCATATATACTTTCTAGAACCAAGATCACCTGTATTTCTAAATCGTCTTGATAAATATGAATCGCGGATATAACTTGATATCTAAAGGTTGATTTAGTACTTCGTCAATATTTCACAGGATTATAATAAGCAAATATTGTGATATACTAAAATGGAAGATTACATATGGTTTAACAAACTTCGTTCAAAGAAACCATATAAATATACTTCGTCAATGATATGAAAACATCAGACTTATCACCCATCGTTTCATCATGCATTATATATGTATTAGTCTTACAATTCTTATTTTGAGCAAGTCGAGTTAGACCGTAAGCTCCTACTCCGGAGGTACTTGAAGAAACAATTTCACAACCAGGTGGTTTGGTATCCTTCCATGGTCTTCCTTTCTTCCATGGTAGTACAGACGAATTTTTCAGTCATTCATATCGATTATCAGCCAAGAAATTTAGGCATGTTGTTCCATGTATTACTCAGAATACATGGTTTGTATTTCATCAAGTATTCAGAGATGACAATTAAAAACACCGATTAGTTATTACAATTATATACAAATGCTATAATGTATGCATATATTAAGGGATAGTCAACGTAAGATTATAATTGATTCACTTCATTTGACCTAAATATAATCTTTCTAAATATATATATATATATATATATATATATATATATATATATAATATATTTGTCTTTTATTAAAAATATATAAAGATTTCATCTCTACACTTCATTTGATTAATAGTTAAATAAAATAAAGACGTGTTTAATAGAGAAGTAAACTAATTGTATCATTTCTAATTATATATGTTACATAAATGAATAAGATATTATATCAATAAATTGGAATCACGGATTATAATTTATATACTGAGATTTTAAACCGCATTCAAAAATGGATACCCTATACTTAATTGAATGTAAATATTTATTAAATTTAAGGGATACGCTATATTTAAATTTACATGGTACACTTTAATTTTTAAAGCAATATCATACAAAAAGTCTTCTAGAGTGTTTAATAAATGTTAAAATAAATGGAAATCAAATTATGTTCGACTATGTATCATTTTTTGCTATGAATTATAACAGTCTGTATCCATGAATCGGAAAATATAAAAAAATTAATATATAAAAATTTCATTATCAAGAACGAAAATTGTGGTGTTAAAAAGTACTGATTAGGAATTATAACAAAAACTCTTGATTTGAAAAATAAATGTATGCAATATGGAAATCAATATATATTATACAAAAGAACATTGTAATAATAACGGCCAATATCAGTTAAATTAAATAAACTTTGACTATTTTTTCTTATTTACATATGGGTTATAGCAGACTATACTCATGTATCCAAAAATTTTAAAAAGTCAAATATATAAAAACTTCATTATCAAGAGCTAAAATTATGGAGTGAAAAAATACTCTATTAATTTGAATTTATAGCAAAAAGTCTTGATTTGAATATTGAATATAATGAATATGGAAACCGCAAAAATTAAATAAAAAAGTATTTTAGTAATTAATGTCAAAATCAGCGGCAATCAAATAATGTTTGACTTCCCTATTTGCATATGAGCTATAACACTCTAGATCCATCTATCCGAATATTTAAAAATCTAATATATAAAAACTTCCTTATCAAGAGCTAAAATTGTGGAGTGAAAAAAGACTCCATTAATTTGAAATTATAACAAAAATTCTAGATTTGGAAATTGAATATGGAAACCACTACATAATATACGAAAAAGGATTAATGCCAAAATCATTGAAAATCATTATTTTGACTAATTTTCCCTATGAGTTAAAAAATGCTAGATTCATGTATCTGGACAGAAATTGCGTCATATTCATTCTCGGTGGCTCTTGACAAAAAACAATGACACATGATAAGATGTAAACAAAAAGTCTAGATCAATAAGCAAATGTTGAGGACATATATGCATCATAATCACTATCAATACGAAAGGAAATTATGCAAAAATAATGTAAATAAAGTAATTACAAATTATCTTGTCATCTATACAATATAAAAAAACTTAAAAACTGGAACAGAAATACAAAAAAGAGAACATATTCCAATGCTAAGTCATAATCCCATATGCGTAGGTCGTATACTTTCATAAAAGCCTCTCTAGCTTTCCAAACTTTCACCCGGTGGCTGCCTTAATCCAATATCAGGTGAATCAAATGAGCGTCCCACATGAGAATTAAAACACAAAACACTAAGATTACTTTTTGCACAATACAAATCCCAACACGAAGAGTTAAAAATGATGTTCAAAAAATAATCCCAAGTTCTATATCACAACACAAATCTTTCATTTACACAAAGTGTTCGAACCTTTTCTCAAATTCCTGGAGCATGAAATCAATAGAAATCGTGAGGACCGATCTCGCAGCTTTTCTCTGTAGTAAATTATCAAACACGTTCAATACAAAATCATGTACTGATTATGATACCTGCAGCGTTCAAACAACAAATTTCAGAACCCGTTAAACAATAATAGAATGAGCAAATATACACAATGGAGCAAATATTTTATATAAAGAATCGGAAATAGTGCAGACCTATTTCACGGCCAGTGGTGTTATTCTCTTTTTGACTTCGAGAGGCCATCCTTTGTCGAAGCATCGTCGCAAGAGAACTTTGACGGATACTACCTGATGCATACACGGATGAACGCAATTTGTGCAAGATAAGTAGAATTTTATTATACAATACGGTTTATAAGCGCAAAGCAAAGTCCGTAGATAGAGAAATTAATGGGTAAAGAAAGCCAAGATCAGTAGTACTCCAGCAAAATCCGACCGATGACACAAATCAGTTCGAAGGCCAAGCAAGGATTAGAGGCGTGGAAGAAGGAATGGTTTCGAATGTGAAATTCAAATTATCTGCTTTGATCTGATAAGAATATCATATGCAAATAAGTAGTAAAGCTTAAATCTGAACTGAGGTCGTGATTAGTGGCACGATTCAAGGATGCATGATTAATGCTATTTTGAAATTCTGATCTTGATATGATGATCGTGATATGATTGGAATGTGCTCTCAGATCCAACGATACTCGGGTCGGGTTTCCCGAAGATTCGAAATGTTTCATCTTAGTGTTCATTTGAATAAGGAAGATGCTGGGTCCAACCGGAAGCTTAATGGGTTGATCCAAGAGCATGCGAAATTACCAAATCAGCCTTAAAATTTTGATTTGATGAAACAAAGTACAACCTGTCTAGTGTCCAGTAGCCAAATAATATCATATGAAAAAGAATTGATTTGATTTTGAATTTAAAATAATGATGATTAGTTTCATATCTTGGAGAGTGCTTGAGAAGTCTTTCCATATTTAAATTAGAAATATAGGAAGTCAATAACTACATTTAAAAGATAAGCAAAAAATTAGTCAATAACACATTCAGAGTTGAGAATTCATGCTTGCGTATTAGTTAAGACAATTTAATATAAAAGCTAGAAGGAATGCATAATTTATGGGATTGTTAAGAGCTGGCATATATGAATTAACTGATTAGTTGGTGATGCTGATGTGTCATATTTAAACGTCTTGAAACTGGAATTTTTTTTATATTATTTTCATATATTTCATTTGACTCACAAATAAATAAATTGATAAAAAATACATAGGGAAGCTAGAAATTCATCAATTCTTGGTTAGATTAATAAAATTTTATCACTTCTTTGCTCGAGGAAAAAAAATAAAAACATAAATCATGATATTTTAAACTGGTCAAATCGATTATCAGCCATAAAATTGAGGTATGTTGTTCCATGTATTTGTAAGAATATTGTTATTTTACACCAACTATAAGAAAGATTGTAGAAGGGGGGGTTGAATACAATCTTTTACAAAAATAAAAGATTCAAGAACAAACACTTTAAAACAACAAATAGAAAACACCAAGTATTAAAAATACGGGTGGATTGAATGATCCACCCGTGAGATTTTATATTGAAGAATCTGTGGATTGATTACAATTCACACAGTTGCAGGTTCATCACTTGAACAAATTCTAACTCTCAGATTTTCTCTCAAGTATTTTCGAACAAGTTCAACTGATGCTACTAACTTGGTTATATACTCCAAGTTTTACAAAGCTTTTAACTAGAATACAAATTGCACTCTAATCTAAAACAATGCTGCACATCTTTGTCTTATGCATGCTTTCTGAGATGTCTTCATCTTTGACCATCATCCTAATTTGATCCAGATTGCATTGCATGAGATAAGAATGTTTCTGCTTCTTCTTTATTTTCCTAATCAGGCTTCCATGTCTATTTTAGTGTAATTCGATCCATGTGATTTGTCAGACTTAAGCTTTAGTCACTTTCAACTGCTCTTTGCTTCATCAGTTGAAAGTTCTGGTTACTTTCAACTGCTCTTGACTTCATCACTTGAGAGTTCTTTCATCAGTTGAACGAATTACAGACTTCATCAGTTGAATGAATTACAGACTTCATCAGTTGAATGCTGTTCCAGTCTCATCAGTTGAATTCCTTAGCATCATCAGTTGAATACTTTGTCTTTAGTTGAATGCTTGGTTTTCATCAGTTGAAACATGACCCAGTCTTCATCAGTTGAATAGTTACATCTCATCAGTTGAATATCCTTCACTTAGATAAAATTATATGGCATTGGATATTTACAATTAGCCATCCTATTCTACCCATCCGTTGATAATTCCCAAAGACAAGAAGTATAACAATTACAACTGAAATTGGATAAAGATTCTAAATAAAACATGCTACAAAATGTTTATGTTATCATCAAAAATTATTGATTCCTAACAATCTCCCCCAATTTATGACTGGAGAAGATGCAGACATAAATTCTACACTTGATGTTATTTCACACTAACTATAAGAAAGATTGTAGAAGGGGGGGTTGAATACAATCTTTTACAAATTTAAAAGATTCAAGAAGAATACACTAAGAACACAGTAAACAGAAAAACACCAAGTATTAAAAATACGGGTGGATTGAATGATCCACCCGTGAGATTTTATATAGAAGAATCTGTGGATTGTTTACAATTCGCACAGCTGCTGGTTCATCACTCAAGAACAAGTTCTAACTCTCAGATATTCTCTTAAGTAATTAACAAGTTCAACTGATGCTTCTAACTTGGTTATATACTCCAAGTTTTACAAAGCTTTTAGCTAGATTACAAAATGCACTCTAATCTAAAAACAATGCTGCACAACTTTGTCTTATGCATGCTTTCTGAGATGTCTTCATCTTTGACCATCATCTTGATTTGATCCAGATTGCATTGCATGAGATAAGTATGACTATAGAAGGAAACCGTGTCCGAAAAATATATTCGGGTGATGATGTCCTCTTGAAAGCTCATAAAGATAATTATGCTTTAGTCCTGCAGGCAGATTTGTTCTTGCATAATTATAAGGTTGAGTGGATGATCAAGGATAAAAGATATTGATTAAATTAATTGTCAGAAATTAATTTAATTAATGGACATGCGATATCTTAAACATGGGGAATTTATAAGCAATTAATATGGGAGCCGAATTAAATAATTAATTTACAGAATTAGGAAAGGTAGTGCAAATATTAGTTCTTTAGTGGATATAATTAATATTTAATGACATTGGGCCTGGCCCGGAATGTCATTGGAAGGCCTGACCTAATGATCCATGATCCCTGCTGTAGCCTATATATATTCTCGTTCTCCTAAAGCTGAAAGACACACCAAAATGAATTAATCCTAGAGTCAGAGAGAGGCAGACGTTTTTCTCAAGGAGACAGCTAGGGTTTTGGGTTTTCGGAGCTTTAAGGAGAGGCACACCTTGGGAGATCGAAGGCCACACTTCGTCCAAGGAGAATCAAGGAATACAGTAGAAGACGTGGATTTGAATCGCTTGCGCCGTAGCGATTAAGGTTAATATTCTGTTCGAACTTTTAATCAGTATCATAAAACGCAGGACCAAGGTCCGATTGTTCCTACAATGGCATCAGAGCGAGGTTGCGGTTCTGCGATTTATGATATGTTGTCCATGTCATGATTATATATGCATGTATATAGTGATTCTGTGATGCAGGTCGTTGTCCACTATTATGGCCGTGTTTTAATTATTCTGTTATGTTTGGATTCCACGTGGTTTATCGTGGCTGTTGTAAATCACGAGGGTTGATCGTGATAGTTTAATCTTGTAATTCAATTTGTAATTGTTTTAGATTATGATCTGATGTAATAGAATAGGCTGGTTCGTCTGTACAATTAGTATGTAATTGTTTGATCAACGGGGCTGCAAGAAACAAGGATCTTCCGCTGCTGCGATTAGGGTTTCGGGGGTGCTGCACTGTTTTGGGCGTAACTTTTGCATACGGTGTCCGATTTGGGCGAATGAGCACTTTTCGGAGACGGCAGAACGAGACGAAGCTAGCCCCAACCCGGGGAACCCCGGCTGAGGTGATTTCGAAGGTGTTTTTCGGAGTTTTTCGAGGCATTCTGAGGCCGTTTAGGCCTCCAAACGGGCTCTCGAAGTTTTCTGGACAGATCTGGATTCTGACGAAGGATGAATTCGAAGCTGATTTTTCCGGGGCCATAATAGTGGATGTGCTTTATTATGATTATTGATTATTGTTATTATGTGTTTCTTGTTTGTGTTGTTATGCCATGTGATACTAACCCTTCGCATGCTAGAATGACATGGACATAGGGATGTATTCCATTAATGCTTTAATCATGCTAGTATGCTGCCATGTTATGTGTTCTTTATGTGTTCTTTATGTTGCTATAACCATGATAGTATGCATGTCGACTTCGAAGAAATAACATAGGGCGATGCATCTAGATTAAAATCCTCAAAGCAAATTCTAAGTGGGAGAGGGAGTTAATATGGTATTAAATCCCATAGTCTCCATCATTGTTTGTATGTAATTTAACATAAAGGCGAATATAAATTATGTATACGTCACCCATCGTGGCATGTAATTTATGGTGTCTAGAATGTTATAGATATTACTGGAACAAACTTCTTAAATTAATACGAATAGATACGGATTTTCTTTATCTCTGATTTGGGGCGATTTCGAAGGCTTATGGGTATTAAGTGAGACCGATGTGACTCCTCCACTGCCTAGAAATCAAACCAGACACGAATATTGAATTGAAGTATTCTATTCCAGAAATATTGGAAGGTATACATGCCGCCCATCGTGGCGTACCAAGTTCCATAGGTTTCGGGTAATTTAAGATTTGATGATGGTATACACTTAGCTATGAAAAATAATATAGACCACCCCAACGTGGCTTATTGTTTTGTAATAGGACCGAAGTAACGTTTAAACAAATATAGGTGGTATACATGTCACCCATCGTGACGTACCAAAAACTTATGGTGTTTAAACGTTAGTGCATTTAATTTTAATAATTGTTAGAGGAACCAATAGGACTTAATTTTTTATGCACCCTTCTCACTACTAGAAAAAGTGGAATAGACATCGCACTTCAGACATCAGTTAGAATTTCCACTGATGTTAAAAATGCTTTTAACATCATTGTAACTTAAACTGATGTGTTAAAGTGCTTTAGACATCAGTTATTTATGCAACTGATGTGTAAGGTGCGTGTTTAAAAAAAAATCCACCATTCTCACCCCCATTTCCCCCCTTATCAAAAATCTCCCTCCCTTATAAAATTTCAACTTCCCTCCCTTAAACAAATTTCATCTCCCTCCAATATTCATAACATAAAACTTTAAACTAAAATCATTTAACCACAAATACATACATATAAAATATTTATATAATTGTTGTGCCATAAAATCTCCCTGGGCTTATTTTATAGCCCATCATATTATTTGGGCTTCACTTGGGCTTATTGGAATCATTTGGTTAAGGATAATGGGCTTCGCCATAGCTGGGTGAATCATTGAAGGTGTACAAGAAGGTATATGGACTTGCATTGGAAGCATAATGAAGACTCCATCAGAATGGGGTTGCACCTGAGGGCGCTTTAGGGGTTACCGTTGCTAGGGGTTACCGCTAGGTGCACCCTGGCTTGCAGTTACGGGGCTGTAGTTAGGGGATGCCGCTGGCAGGGATTCCGCCGCCTGGGCAGAATGGCAGGCAGACTCCAAACAGGACTCTTCTTCCTTGTTTCAAGGGGGACGAATTGGAGACATATTGGGAGTGTATCAGCTATTATTTATCTACGAATTAAGAGATAAATACGTGCATTATGGAGATAATTACAATCGGGGAAGATAATTCAAGAATATTCGGATATATGTTGAAGATGAAGGCTTCAAGTGACCTACTTGGAGTGGGATACCGTTGGATAACTACTGAAAGAAGGCTGTTTTATCCTAAACTAGAGGGGATAAGAGCTTATCTCTTCAGAGTCCTAAATCGAGAACTACATGGGCTTGATCCCTATAAATATAGGGTATGTAGGCACCTTGCAAAGGGACTTGGATCATTTTTTCACGAGTTCTACACTCTAAAGAGAGGCACGTGTAACCTTTGTGACAGATATTTCCGGGCAATTGCAGGACGGAATTCCAAAATTCCGGCCTCGTTGTTTGGTTCTTTGCAAGCTCAGCCCTTAAACACACTTGTTTCTCATTTGTTTTTCTTAGTTTATGCTAACGGTAGCCCCTAAGAGCTAGCCGTGATTTTCGTAGTTGTAATAGATATCCCTATAATTGTGCTACACGGTTCTGGGGGTGTTGTATCAATTCCTCTCACAACACTTTTTGGCGCTAGAAGGAGGAGATTACTGATCTTAGAGAGGAGAGATGTCAGAAATTCCCGAAAACACTGAAAACCCCAAGACGCCGGAAAGCGCTACGCAGGATGAAAGTGATGTTCCAAGCGGGGAACTAACCCGCGAAGAGATGAAGGAAAAAATGAAGAGAATGAGTAGGAGGATTGCCTCCTTGAAAAGAAAGTCAGCAAGGTCGAAAAAGGCTAGCAAGGTGACTCCCACCAAACTAGATTTCGGTGGAGAAGGCGGCAGGAAAGAAGGTGGCAACCCTGAGAAAGAAGCTAACCCCGAAATGGATGATAGAGAGCACTCGCAGGCTGCTAGTGTGTTCGACCGCCTTGGGAGGAAACTGACCGAGCAAGACTTGCGGCACAGGCTTGGCAACAAGGCCCCTAACGGGGATGGACCTGAAGGCTCGCAACATAGGGCTCCTCCCAGTCAGCGACACGAGAAGCCCGTGTCTGAAGCTCGGTCAAAGGATAAAAACCAAAGGCCGTCAAAGGTTATCTCCATTCATGACGATGAGGAAAGCTCAGGGTCGCACAATGATAATGAAGTAAGCAAAAAGAAAGATCAGCCCCTGGATGATGACTACGAGGTTGCACTTGATGATGGGGATGATAAATGTAAGATGGAAGAACTGCTGGAAGCCCTAAAGAAGGTGAAAGCCGATAAGAAGTCGAAAGCCGAGCTTACCGTAAAGTCACCCTTTACTAAGAAGGTTAGGGAGTCACCCCTACCTCGTATCTACAGGGGGGTTGGCGACCTGCGATTTAACGGAACCACGGATCCCGTGGAGTATCTTAGCCGGTTTGACACTGAGATGGAGGTCTACCAGATTCCGGACCTCACAAAATGTCGCTTGTTGGCTGCAACCCTCAGGGATGACGCTCATCACTGGTTCAAGAGGCTTCCCGCTGATTCCATCAGCTCTTGGAGGAAAATGTGCGAACTGTTTGTGGGACAATTCAGGGCTTCCGTCACTTACGCCCCACCTGCCAACACTCTGGCTAATATTAAGCAAAAGGAACATGAGACATTGAGAGAGTATTTTAAGCGCTTCAACGCAGAGGTACCCCGGGTTAGGCCGACTTCAAAGGAAACCCTGAAGAACTTCTTGATAGCGGGGGTAAGGCGCGGAACAGACTTTTGGAAGGAGTTGCAAGGGCGGGAGCCTGAAACCCTAGCTGACTTCTTTGCTAGGGCTGAACCCCATAAGGTGATCGAGGAATCCCTAGCTAAGTTGAAGAAGGAGTCAAAGTCTGAAAGCCGTAGCAGCTGGAAAAACAAGAGGGATAGGTCTTACAGCCCAGATAGGAGGAACACCTACAAGAGGAATCCTTACGTAAGGCCTACTGGTGAAAAATCCTCGAGCCGAGATGGCAAGACCTCGCCCATTACCGTGAACACAACCAGCACGCAGGGCTTCGACAAGTCAAGGTTGGCAATGAGGAAGACAAGAGAAGCGAGGTACCACGAATACACACCACTGACAGCTTCTATAGATCACATTTTTGAGGTCGGAGACAAGGCGAGACTCTTCCGGAAGCCCTTTCGAAGTGGACCCCCTGGAAAGAAAGATCAGGGAAAATATTGTGCTTTCCATGATTTGAACGGACATGACACGGCGGAATGTGTTCACCTTAAAGACCACATAGAGGATCTTATCAGAACAGGATACCTGACGGAGTTTGTAGCCCAAGAGGCTAAGAAATATAAGGAAAAGAAAGCTGAAAGGACAAATAACCAGGAAGCCAACCGTAACACCCGGGCTGGTAGTGTACGAATGATCATCGGAGGACCCTTCGTGGGAGGCCAGGGACGCAGCGCTATGAAAAGATATGTACGGGAGGCCCGAGGGCCACCCTTAACCAATGTGTGTCATCTATCTGAAAGGCCTCCCAAGATGTTCAAAGGGGAGACCATGGACATTACCTTCACTGAGGGGGATGCACGTGCGGTACACCATCCTCATAGCGATGCCCTGGTGGTGACAGCCGTGATCGGAAATGTCAATGTACACAGGCTTCTTGTCGATAACGGAAGCTCTGTCAATATCTTGGCCTACAGTGCGTACCAAAGAATGAAAATGGCGGATAAAGATATGATGGCTTGCTATAATGAGTTGTATGGTTTCACGGGGAATGCTGTCCAGATTGTTGGAAGGGTAAGACTCCCGATCACCCTTGGAGTGGAACCCCGGGCTTCCACTCAGGTTGCAGAGTTCATGGTAGTGAACGAAGACATCTCCTATAACGGGATCATGGGCAGACCTATCTTAAGGGACATGCGGATTGTAACCTCAATATACCACCTATCCATGAAGTTCCCAACCCCCAATGGGGTAGGATATGTACAAGGATGTCAGGCTGACTCCCGGGAATGTTATAGCAAGGCTTTGAGATCTGCAGTAAAAGCCTGTAAAGAAGCCCAGCAAATGGATGAAGACATCCCGGAGAGCTGTTACAAGCAAGTGGATATAGAAGAGGAACCCGAAACCAAGGCTCAGGGAAGGGTTTTAATAAAGTTTGTGAAAGCAACCTGCAACATGGTGATTATCGTGCAACATCCGGGGGAAGACCCTTATCTAGAAGCCTCGCATGCCGTGCATGAAGGGCTTGCACCCACGGATGCACTCCCAATGAAGAATATTGATACAGCTGAAACCCCGGTCGAAGGGATTGTGGAAGATGTTACTGACAGTGACTTTGAAGGGGATGGTCAAAAGCAGCCCCAAAATAAAAAGCAAGAAAATGAGTGCGAGGCACCTTGTGACTTCAATAGTGCTATGGTAACCTATCAACTCGGAAACCGAACACGGCTTCCCGTCCATGAAATCCTGGGTATGCAACCCCAAGAGGGTGGCAACAAAGAGGTTACCGTTGAGATCGACCTCGACCCAAGGACGCCGGAAACCCAGGTGAAGACTGGAGCAGCTGGGGATACCCTGTCCATCTTGGTGGATGAGTCCGACCCCACTAAAGAACTAAAAATTGGGGAGCAATTGGGGCCGGACCTAAGGGAAACCCTGACCGCATTCTTAAAGAATAATCTGGACGTCTTCGCTTGGAACCATTCGGATATGATCGGGATTCACCCGGAAGTCATGTGCCACCACCTCAATATTGACCCAGACAGGAAGGGAGTCAGACAGAAGAGAAGACCAATTAGTGGGGAAAGGGCTGCCGCTCTTCAAGAAGAGGTAGACCGACTATTGAAGGCAGGCCTAGTGAAAGAAGCTTTTTACCCCACATGGCTAGCAAACCCAGTGTTGGTGAAGAAACCTAACGGAAAGTGGAGAACTTGCATAGACTTTACTGATCTGAACAAGGCTTGCCCTAAGGACAGCTTCCCGCTCCCTCGAATTGACCAATTGGTGGATTCCACTGCGGGGCATGCACTGTTAAGCTTCATGGACGCCTACTCGGGCTACAATCAGATCCCCATGTTCGAGCCAGATCAGGAACACACCTCCTTCGTCACTGACAGGGGGCTTTATTGCTATATAGGCATGCCGTTTGGTTTACTAAATGCTGGGGCTACATATCAAAGGTTGGTCAATAAGATGTTTAAAGATCAGATTAGAAGAACGATGGAAGTGTATGTGGATGACATGTTAGTAAAATCAAAGGAAGCTTACGATCATGTTACACACTTATCAGAAATGTTCGACATACTGAGGGATTACAGGATGAAGTTGAATCCCCAAAAATGCGTATTCGGGGTTGAATCCGGCAAGTTCTTGGGCTTCATTGTCAATCACAGGGGAATCGAAGCTAACCCCGCAAAGATCAAGGCCTTAATTGAAATGAGGTCGCCTAGGAACGTAAAAGAGGTGCAATCCCTTACAGGCCGGGTTGCCGCCCTAAACCGGTTCATCTCAAAATCCTCAGACAAATGTAGAGAATTCTTTGCAGCCATAAAAAAGGGGCAAAAATTTGAATGGACGACAGAATGTGAGGCTGCTTTCCTGAAGCTGAAGGAGCAACTTGGAAGCCCGCCACTGTTGGCCAAACCAACGGAGGGTGAAGCCTTGATCCTTTACCTAGGGGTTTCCGAGTTCTCAATTAGCGCTGTCCTGATCAAGGAAGAAGAGCAAGCCCAACAGCCAGTATACTATGTGAGCAAGAGATTACTTGATGCTGAAACCCGCTACTCAAACATGGAGAAGTTAGCCTACGCACTAATTTTGGCTTCCCGCAAATTAAGGCCTTACTTTCAGGCTCACAAGATTGAAGTACGAACATCCTTCCCTCTCAGACAGGTCTTGCACAAGCCGGAAGCCTCTGGAAGAATCATGAAATGGGCAGTCGAGCTAGGCCAGTTTGACATAGAGTACAAGCCAAGAACCGCTATAAAGGGGCAAGCGCTAGCTGACTTCATCTTGGAATTTCCACCCACTTTTGAAGTCGAAGGGATGGAATGCCTACCTGAACCCCAGTCTCCAATAGCCATACCTGAGAATTGTTCCCCTTGGTGGAACCTGTACATCGATGGGGCTGTAAATGGAAATGGGGCCGGGGCTGGCATTGTCTTGGTCAGTCCGAAAGGCCATAAGCTGCAAAGCTCCATTCATTTCGACTTTAAAGCCACTAACAACGACGCGGAGTTTGAAGCCCTAATAGCTGGCCTGAAGCTGGCCTTGGAGATGAGAGTGGAAAATATGAATGTTTATAGTGATTCTAAGTTGGTAGTCTGGCACATCCGAGGAGGCTTCCAAGCTAGGGGTCCCCGCACCGATCTCTATATGCGGTATGCCCAGGAACTAATTGGTAAATTCAGGGAAATCAAGCTAGAGCAAATACCAAGATCTGAGAATGCAGATGCCGATGCCTTAGCCAAATTAGACTCTCAGAGGGATGCACACATGCTCGGGGTGATCCCCCTCAAAATCCAGTGTCAGCCTAGCATCCCCAAAATTGAAGTCATGGATGTTGAAGCTGATGAGACTAACCTCTGGACAACCCCAATCCATGAATACATAGCCAACGGAACCCTGCCTACAGACAAGGATGGGGCCAGGAAATTGAGGTACAAGGCAGCCCAGTATGTAATTTATGATGGAATCCTTTACAAAAGGGGATTCAATCGGCCCCTCCTCAGGTGTGTTGCTGGGGTAAGATGTGAATACATTATGCGCGAGGTACATGAAGGAATCTGTGGGAATCACTCGGGGGGTGCCTCCCTCGCTCACAAAATCCTCCGTCAAGGCTACTACTGGCCTACCCTCCACAAGGATGCTCATGCCTTCGCCAAGGCCTGTGACAGTTGCCAAAGATTCTCTAATACAAACAAGAGCCCTGCGGTACCCCTGAAGACCCTGACAAGCCCCTGGCCGTTTGCTGTTTGGGGTATAGATCTGATTGGTGAATTACCAAAAGGGAAAGGAGGGGTGAAATATGCAGTCGTGGCTGTAGATTACTTTACTAAATGGGCTGAAGCTGAACCCCTGGCTTCCATTACTGCAAGGAAGTTGGTAGACTTCGTTTATCGTGCGATCGTCTGTCGATACGGGGTTCCCTACAAGCTCATATCAGACAATGGGAAACAGTTTGACAGCAATGAAATGATGAATTTCTGTGAAAACCTTGGCATAAAGAAAGGCTTCTCAGCAGTGTGCCACCCCCAGAGCAACGGTCAAACGGAGGCCGTAAACAAAATTATTAAGCACACCCTGAAGGCCAAACTGGAAGAGAAAAAGGGATGCTGGCCGGAGGAACTTCCCATGGTGTTGTGGTCTTACAATACCACTCCAAGGTCTACCACCGGCGAAACCCCGTTCACCCTAACATACGGGTGTGAAGCCATGGTTCCCGTAGAAGTTGGAGCAGGATCTTTTCGAAGGGATAACTACGACCCTGACAATAATGGAGTCAACCACAGGCTCTACTTAGATCTGATTGAAGAAGTACGAGATACGGCTCAGTTGAAACTTGCTGCATATCAACAGAGGACCCGTAAATATTTTGATAAGAAAGTAAGGGCTCGACCCCTCAAAACGGGAGACCTAGTTCTCAGAAAAATGATGCCTAACATGAGGGTTCCCGCTCATGGAGCCTTCGGTGCAAAGTGGGAAGGCCCATATATCATCAAAATAGTGCTTTGGGAAGGTACCTATCACCTCACAGACATGGATGGAAGACTCATACCACGGGCATGGAACGCCCAACACTTAAAGAGGTATTACCAGTAGCTTCACCCGGGTAGTATTTCTGTAGGCTTCGGCTTAAGGGTCAGGAAATAAAGGCGATTTATTAGTTGTAATCGCTATGCTTTTAGGAAAATTATCAGGCTACTATTTGCTTTATTTGCTAGGACGCTCGGGGGGTAGTGTCGTTACACCCTCCAATATTATGCTATGTCAATCTTTACCATGTGATTCAATAAAATTTCGCAGCTTTCCGTTACGAAAATGTTGTATATGCTTGCTTGCTTACCATGATTGTTAATTGAATACTTCATGTATGCTTTAAAAAGTATTTAGGGTTTCAATTGCATCTAGTTCTCCACCATAATTAAAATTATGCTAAAGAACTCGGGGGGTAGTAGTAGGCATATCATTAACATTGCTTAGCTTAAATTTGAAATTGGAAATCGAAAACACTAAAACTCGTGAACACAACTTGATAACTTGGCTGCACCGGTGGGAAGGCTAAAGCTTATCAAAGCTTTCAAGGTTTCAAGCCTATCAAGGCTTTCAAGGCTAAAGCTTATCAAAGCTTTCAAGGTTTCAAGCCTATCAAGGCTTTCAAGGCAAAAGCTTATCAAGCTTTCAGGATTTCAAGCCTATCAAGGCTTTCAAGGCTAAAGCTTATCAAAGCTTTCAGGGTTTCAAGCCTATCAAGGCTTTCAAGGCTAAACCTTATCAAAGCTTTCACGGTTTCAAGCTTATCAAGGCTTTCAAGGCTAAAGCTTTTCAAGCTTTCAAGGTTTCAAGCCTATCAAGGCTTTCAAGGCTAAAGCTTATCAAGCTTTCAGGGTTTCAAGCCTATCAAGGCTTTCAAGGCTAAAGCTTATCAAAGCTTTCAGGGTTTCAAGCCTATCAAGGCTTTCAAGGCTAAAGCTTATCAAAGCTTTCAAGGTTTCAAGCCTATCAAGGCTTTCAAGGCTAAAGCTTATCAAAGCATTCAAGGTTTCAAGCCTATCAAGGCTTTCAAGGCTAAAGCTTATCAAAGCTTTCAAGGTTTCAAGCCTATCAAGGCTTTCAAGGCTAAAGCTTATCAAAGCTTTCAAGGTTTCATGCCTATCAAGGCTTTCAAGGCTAAAGCTTATCAAAGCTTTCAAGGTTTCAGGCCTATCAAGGCTTTCAAGGCTAAAGCTTATCAAAGCTTTCAAGGTTTCAAGCCTATCAAGGCTTGCAAGGCTAAAGCTTATCAAAGCTTTCAAGGTTTCAAGCCTATCAAGGCTTCCAAGGCTAAAGCTTATCAAAGCTTTCAAGGTTTCAAGCCTATCAAGGCTTTCAAGGCTAAAGCTTATCAAAGCTTTCAAGGTTTCAGGCCTATCAAGGCTTTCAAGGCAAAAGCTTTTCAAGCTTTCATGGTTTTGGGCTTACAGTAGCCCTTCAAGGTTTAAAGCCCGTCAAGGCTTTTAAGGCCGAAGGCTTATCGAGGCTTTCGAGTTTAAAGCCTATCCAGGCTCACAAGGCTTACTTGGTGGAGTTATTACAAGGCTAACTTGGCGGGATTACTAAAAAGCTCACTTGATGGAAATATTTCAGAACTTACTTGGAGGAATTATCGCAAGGCCTACGTTGTAAAGTTATCTCAGAACTTATACTTGGAGACTACTCTAAAGGCTTACACCTAGGGGTCATTTTAAGGCTTACGTCCAATGGTGTCCCTAGATGCGCACACATGTGAGATCAGATTCAACTATGCTTGAATGGATTATTACAAGGAAAGACTAAGTGCTTTTACATACGTTATTGGGGAGTTAACACAAACATATACATCAACATACATTCGCAAAGAAGGAAACGACCTTGGAGAACAAAGTCCCAAGGATCACAACCCCCCAGAAAGTGAACAATGGGTACGCTTTCAACGCAAGGGCTATCCCCTATATCCATTCTTTCTACCTGCATGGAAGAGTTAGGCGACCAACACAAAAATATCCAAGGAAATACAAGAAAGGCATACAAGGCAAGGAATGAAGAAGTGAAAGCGATTACATACAAAATAAACTACAAGGGAAATTCCTCCCCACACCAACAGGGGGAGGCCCTTGTAGCATCAAAAATATCTTGCGAGACTTTCGGAGGAGTCCGCACCCTCATCAAAATAACAATTCATGACGACAAGCGCCAAGCAAAAATATTCGTAATTAAAAAGGTTGATTAAAACAGGGGGAAAGGAGGTCAAAGAGCAGCAGGGGAGGAGGAGTCCTTCTCATCAACGGCGGGGGGATCCTGCGAGGCTACCGCCGGGGCTACCGCCGGAACCCCTTCCGGGGGCGTCACCACAAGACCCGCAGAAACCAGCTCTGCGGGCTTTGGCTCGTCTTCAGCCGTAACCCCCTTGTCGCCGCCATCGCCGGAAAGACCCTGAGAAGCAGCCAGGGCCTTATCTATACCGGCCTCATCCTTGGCCTTCGCTTCCTCCAGGGCTACCGCAGCATCCGGTCCCAGTCTCGCCCAGTCATTCTCGGGAAAGAACCTGTAGGCCGACTTAACGCAGTCCTTGATGCCTGCAGCGACTCCAGCCTCGAAGATGGTAGCCTCCCGGTCTTTCCTGCTCGCCTTGACAGCGGCTGCCGCATCCTGGAGGCCTTTCACCCGCAGCTCCAGCTCCTTAACCTGCCTACGCAGGCCATCAACCTCCTCCTCTAGCCCCCTCCTCACCATATCCTCCTTCTCCTTCAATTGCCGGGCCTTAGTCTCCGCCTCCTTGAATTTGAGGTTAGCCCTTTGGAAGGCGTCCCTCTCTTTGGCGGTGGAGGCCAGATCAACCTTGGCCTGCTTCAGCTCTGCCCTCGTGGCTTCGTTGACTCGGGCAGTATCAACAACGTGTTCCCCCATCTTCAGGTCAAGGAACAGGCTCTTTGCATTGGCCACCACTTTGTCGCGGGTGGCCTCAGCTATGGAGAGTCTATCCCACTCCCGGATGGTGGCCTCAGGGATCTGATCGGAGAGCATCCGTTGGAAGAGCTGAGTCTTCTGAGAAGAGGAGGAGGCAGGAGAGCTACGCGCCAAGGCCACCTTGGGCTTCTTAGAGCGGCCTTCAGCTGAAGATCCTGCCTCCCCAGCTTTGGAGGTCTCCCTCTTGCGGCTCCCAGAAGAAGCCTTCTTCTGGTCGAGGGAAGGAGCGGGAAGCTGGGAGAGTGGCTTGGCGGGAAGAGGAGTCTGTGAACCGGAGGCCTCTCCGAAGAGGTCCTCATACTTGGTGGAGCGCTTGACAAATCTGGGAATGTTGGCAGCAATATCTGTGGAAGGAAACAAAGAAAAAACAATCAGAGACTATGCAATTAATAATGGAGAAACGACAGGATGCAAGCATAGCAGATGGCAAAAAAAAAAAAAAAAAAAATTTATAAAGCATGCAGGAGGTACAACAGGAAATCTACAAAGAAAATATCATATGAGGGAAACAAGTTCAAGGGTGCAAGCTAAGAGGAAACCTGGGCTTTCCATCGCCTCCACATCTGCACCCCCCTCGTCAACGGGGGATGCATCTACCACCGTAGTGGAAAAACCGAGCCTCTCCAGATTCTCTGGAGTAAGCAGGCTGGAGCCATCACCTAGCTTGGTGGACAGCCCCAACACGTGCTCGGCCCTCTCAAGGGACTCCCCCGCCAAAGGAGTCTGCACTGGCATGTCTACAACAAATACAAGCGTAAGGAAACTAAACGGGAACCCTAAAGGGCTAAACTAGACAATGAACAAGGGGAAAACCGGCTTACTGGGGGAGAGATTGAAGTCCTTCCTGTAGACTGGACAGTCATAGCAGTAAAGGAAGAGCTTCTGCCAGTCCTACATCGACTGGCGGTTGCCCTTGATGCCCCTCTTGTGATGGGTGTTCCAGGCAGTGAGGTAGAAGAACCCTGGGGTCCTGCCGGTAAGTTTCAGCTGGAAGAACCAGCCCAACTCCAAGGCAGACATCCTCACCCCATGGTGGATGTCATAGAGGATGTAGAGGCAGACCGCCATGCGGTAGGAGTTGGGGGTGAGCTGCATGGGGGAGACCTCATAGAAGTCCAAGACCTCCAGGATGAAAGGATGGAGGGGGAGAGACAAACCCAGCCTGAAGAACTGGGCGGAAAGCACGGCTTTGGGGTAGCCAGTGCCCGGCTTGAGGGTGTCAAAGCGGTGACACCTTTCTCCTGGCTTCGGGATCCCCAAGGTGCAGCCAGGGTTGCAGGACTCCAATAGGGACTGCAGCCGAGCAGGAGTCATGATGGAGTCCATATGCTCGCAGGCCAGGACTACAGCTGGAGGCTCGATCACCTCCACGGAAGCTTCATCCTCCCGCTAAGCCTCCTCGGGGCTCCCCTCGAGGGCTTCAGCAGCAAGGTCCAGCGGGAGGCCCGAGGTCCCATCCGTCTTACTGGACTCAGAGGTGGTCCAGTTGAGCTCCTTCACCACCAAGCTGCGCCTGGAGCGGGTTCTGGAGCTAAGCCCTAAACTGGGCCGGGCAGGCTGAAGGTCCTAGCTAAAGGAGGATCCCGTGTCAACCGCGACAACGGGAGCCTTGCTGGTGGCAGACTGAGAAGAGTGTGAGGACATGGATCCTTGAGACATCTACAAGAGGAAAGGACGGGTTAACGAAAGGACACAGCAAGATGTGAAGGAGTTGAAAGAAAGGAAAAAAGGAGGAGGAAAAAGGGTCTGCTGAAGGCTGGGCTACAAAGGTGGAGCCCTGCGGGTGCGAAGAAGGAATGGGAAGGCTTCAGTTGGAGCCCTAAAAGTATACGGGAACCACATCCCTCATAGGAAGCGGCACAGGCCACGGAGGACGGTTCATCTTCTTCGGGAAGCCCAACAAGGGACCCGGAGCGGGAAGCCTAATCCTAGCCCTAATCTCAACCACAACAATCAACGCCCAATCACAATCCTAAGATACCAGCTAAGCAAGTATAGCAAGCAAATCACGCAAACAATACATTCACAGCAGATAAAGGGCACGAAAAGGGGGTTCGATTGTGAAAGAGGGGTTCCCCCTGGAGGCAATTGGGAACCTAGGGTCTACAATCTAGGGCTACGATCATGGCCTCAAAGCAATGCGACAACACCAAGGGCGATAACCCAGTTGGGAAACAATCAGGGCCTAATTGGAGTAAATTAAAACCAGTGGTGTGTGTATATTCAAAGGATGAGTGTACATGTTTAACTATACTGGCATGCAGAGCAAATTAGCAGTTTAATCAAGCATAGTAACATCAGGCAAGGCGAGTGTGAGTGTGTGCACGCATACCGAGGTGAACAGTCAAGAGAAAAAGAGACAAACAGGCATGGATCATATAAACGTTTTGTTGCAGACATGGTGCAAATGTAAAAGAAAAATAAAAACGAAGGCTCGAGGAGAGCATACCTTTGGTCGGAAGTTGGAAACGGAGACGGAGAAGTGAACGCCGGTGAGAAAGAGCAAGGCGCGCCTGGAAGTGCTTCGGTCGGAAGAGAGAGTGTGGAGTGAAGTGTTTGAGAGATAAAAGAAAAGTGGAACAAGGCTGTGTGTAAGTGTATATATAGCTGTGAGAAGTGGGGGACAGCTGCGCCAGGTGGCGTGCCGCGACTGGCTGGGCGTGGAGAAGGCTTTGATGACGCAGGGCTTCCCGAGGCCTAGGTGGGTGGCTGAAGAGGTAGAGGCAGGCTAGGACTCTACGGCTGCACCACCTAATTAGGGGTTTTCTGTTGCAATTCAAACCAATTTGAATTTAAATTAAACCCCGATATCTTTGGGATTAGCCTTATCACAAACTGACATGGCACACGCGGGAAGCTAGAAAGGTGGAATAAAAATTGTGGAAGCTCGGACGTATTCGTGGAAAATAATTTTTATTATTTTGGGAATAAATATTCAAGGTTTTCGGTGGTTGTACTGAATTAATATAATTGGTTTTATAATTATGTGTGGGGATTACGTCTGAATTATTTCTTGTTTCTTACACCGGGCTACGCCCACGTAAGCTTAGGAATAATTTACGATTAATCTCTGACATAATTTAAGGGCTTGCAGCTGGTTGATTGAGGGTTACCGTTCTTAGGTTCCTCTCGTATTTAATACTTCAAGGAACCGGGGGGTAGTTGTTGTGCCATAAAATCTCCCTGGGCTTATTTTATAGCCCATCATATTATTTGGGCTTCACTTGGGCTTATTGGAATCATTTGGTTAAGGATAATGGGCTTCGCCATAGCTGGGTGAATCATTGAAGGTGTACAAGAAGGTTTATGGACTTGCATTGGAAGCATAATGAAGACTCCATCAGAATGGGGTTGCACCTGAGGGCGCTTTAGGGGTTACCGTTGCTAGGGGTTACCGCTAGGTGCACCCTGGCTTGCAGTTACGGGGCTGTAGTTAGGGGATGCCGCTGGCAGGGCTTCCGCCGCCTGGGTAGAATGGCAGGCAGACTCCAAACAGGACTCTTCTTCCTTGTTTCAAGGGGGACGAATTGGAGACATATTGGGAGTGTATCAGCTATTATTTATCTACGAATTAAGAGATAAATACGTGCATTATGGAGATAATTACAATCGGGGAAGATAATTCAAGAATATTCGGATATATGTTGAAGATGAAGGCTTCAAGTGACCAACTTGGAGTGGGATACCGCTGGATAACTATTGAAAGAAGGCTGTTTTATCCTAAACTAGAGGGGATAAGAGCTTATCTCTTCAGAGTCCTAAATCGAGAACTACATGGGCTTGATCCCTATAAATATAGGGTATGTAGGCACCTTGAAAAGGGACTTGGATCATTTTTTCACGAGTTCTACACTCTAAAGAGAGGCACGTGTAACCTTTGTGACAGATATTTCCGGGCAATTGCAGGACGGAATTCCATAATTCCGGCCTCGTTGTTTGGTTCTTTGCAAGCTCAGCCCTTAAACACACTTGTTTCTCATTTGTTTTTCTTAGTTTATGCTAACGGTAGCCCCTAAGACCTAGCCGTGATTTTCGTAGTTGTAATAGATATCCCTATAATTGTGCTACACGGTTCTGGGGGTGTTGTATCAATTCCTCTCACAACAATAATCAAAATCATTAAAATACAAAATCATATATATATATATAATTTTAAAATATAAAAATAATTAAAATACACAAATTAAATCATATATATTATAAATTTAAAATATTAAAAATTATAATTATTCCCCTAAATTAAAATATTAAACTAATTAAAACTACTCCCCTCACATACACACACAAATTAAAATTACCCCAACACATTACAACCCAACACATCACAAATATAAATCAAAAAACATAACACAAAATAATTAAAACAAAACTTAAAAACATATATCTCTCCCTCCGCTTAAAACATTCAGACAGCTGCTCTATTTCGAACACACCCGACACACACCCCTCTCTGCTCTCAAGAACCCTAGATATCGCGCGAGCTCGATTCACCATCTCCGTCCGAGTTTAGGCGCTACTTCTCGATTCCGAGCTGTACAACCTCGATTCCGAGAGCTGCTTCTTCAGTCCCGAGCTCCAAGAGCTGCTAGCTGCTAGTCGCGACCTCGATTTCAAGTGCTCGAAGCTTGAGCTTAATCAGTCGATTGGAGCTTATTTCTTGAGTTGGTAAGCTTTAATTGCTCTATACTTGCTATGTTTGGTTGTTTTATTGGTTTATATTGTGCTATTGTCTATATATGAAGATTTTTGATTTGGGTGTTCTTGTATATATATGAGGGCTACTGATTTTTAGGGGTATTGGGTTAATTTTGTGCTATTGTGCTAGTGTTTGTGATTTGTATCTCTGGTATATAGGGCTATTAGTTTAGGGGTATATATATGTGATTTGTATCTCTGGTATATAGGGCTACTGATTATGTTGAATATTAGTTTAGTTGAATAATGATACTGATCGGTGCTATTGTGTATATATGAAGCTTTTACTGGTGTTGAATATGCTGATTGTTTGTAATTTGTTGTAATTTGAATGCACATCAGGTAGGTTGTAGGTATGTCGAGTATGGATAAAGAATGGATTTTGAAAGATAGGGATTCGCTGGATTATGAAATTGGTGTTGAAAAATTCTTGATTTATGCTGAACAAAACTGCAAGAATCCTAAGAAAGTACCTTGCCCCTGCTCGAAATGCGTAAATTTCAAAAAATTCTCGATAAAAATAATTAGGGGTCATCTTTATGAAAATGGTTTTAGTTTGGGGTATATTGATTGGATTTGGCATGGGGATCAGAGTGTAAAGTCATCAATGGGTAGCACACTGCACCCTGATGAAGACGAGAAAACTGCAGCTTCATTCGAAGCTGCATCTGGAGTTGCTGCTGCTGCTGAGATTTGTGATGCAGCATTCCATAATCCCGAAGGGGGGGGTGATTACGATAAAGAGTCGCACGAGTTCAGGAGGTTTGTAGCTGATGCTCAACAGCCTCTATATGAGGGTAGTGATTGCACTAAATTAGACTCAATGTTAAGATTGCATAATTGGAAAGCGAGATTCGGTATTAGTGACAACTCCTTTACTGATTTACTCTCTATTGTCGGCTCCATCCTTCCTGAAGATCATGCACTGCCTGTTAATGCATACGAAGCAAAGAAATCTTTATCAAATTTAGGCCTCGAGTATATAAAAATCCACAGCTGTCCGAATGAATGTATTCTATATAGAGGAGTAAATGAGAATGCTTTAGAGTGTCCCAAGTGTCGTCTATCTCGGTGGAAATTGGGGAAGGATGGTAAAGCAAGGGTTAATGTCCCGGCCAAAGTTATGTGGTACTTCCCCATCATTCCAAGATTTAAACGGATGTTCAAATCTCCTTCGACAGCTGAGTTATTGACTTGGCATTCCAACCATAAACTTCACGATGGCCAGATGCGCCATCCTGCTGATTCACCTGCTTGGCGGAATATCGATTACAGGTGGCCCACTTTCGGCAGTGAGCCTAGGAACCTGCGCTTAGCTCTGGCGGCAGATGGTATTAATCCGCATAATAATGGGCTAACTAATCGATATAGTTGTTGGCCGGTGGTATTAGTAACATATAATCTGCCTCCTTGGTTATGTATGAAGAGAAAGTTTATGATGTTAAGTATATTAGTCTCCGGTCCACATGAACCAGGAAACAATATTGACGTGTTCTTACAACCGTTAATAGATGATTTGAAGAAGCTTTGGGAAGAAGGTGAACCGAATGTATATGATGCGAGCACTAAATCTCTATTTACTTTAAGGGCAGTTCTTATGTGGACGATAAATGATTTTCCGGCATATGGAAATCTGTCCGGGTGCGTCAATAAGGGTTATTTGGGGTGTCCCGTATATGGTGACGATACCGTAGCTAAATATTTACCTTATAGTAGGAAAATATGTTATCAAGGCCATCGTCGGTATTTGCCTAGGCATCATCCATATAGGAGGAAGAAGGCAGCCTTCAATGGTGAACAAGAGCTTGGGCAGGCACTACCACCACTTTCTGGACAGCAGGTGTTAGAGCAACAAGAAAAAATTCAATTTTCTTTCGGAAACGAAGTGAAAAAGTCAAAGAAGGTGGACTGCCCTTGGAAGAAGAAGTCAATATTCTTTGAGTTGGAATATTGGAAGTTCCATCATGTTCGCCACTGTCTCGATGTTATGCACATCGAGAAAAACGTGTGCGATAGTCTAGTTGGGACGTTGTTAAATTTGAAGTTCAAGTCCAAAGATAGCGAGGCATCTAGGCTTGATATGATGGAAATGGGGGTGAGGGCTGATTTAGCTCCCGAAAAAGGAGAAAAAAGAACTTTTCTGCCTCCTTCCTCATTTACTCTAACAAAAGCCGAAAAAAGAAAAGTGCTCAAATCACTCTCATCAATGAAACTGCCTTATGGACATTCCTCGAACATCAAAAATTGTGTATCAATGCGTGATCAAAAGTTGTTCGGGCTCAAGTCCCATGACTGCCATATACTCCTTCAACAATTACTCCCGGTTGCAATTCTTTCCGTACTACCAAAGAATGTTAGAGTTAGCATCATACGGTTGTGTTTCTTTTTCAATACTCTGTGCAACAAAGTGGTAGACATATCAAAACTTGATAAACTGCAGGCTGATGTAGTACTGACCTTATGTGAGCTTGAAAAAATATTCCCACCCTCTTTTTTTGATATAATGATACATTTAATAGTGCACTTGGTGAGGGAATTGCGTTTATGTGGACCGGTGTTCTATAGGTGGATGTTTCCATTTGAACGGTTCAATAAAGTATTGAAAAGTTACGTGAGAAATCGTTATTTCCCAGAAGGTTGCATAGCTGAAAGATATCTTGGCGAAGAATCTGTAGAATTTTGCGCAGAGTTTGTGAGAGAGAGTTGCACGAGTACTGCTGGTATTCCTAAGGACCAGGACAAGCTTTCTGGTCCTTTATCGGCTGCAACAGTGAGATCTATAGAAGAAAAAGAACGAGACGAGGCACATTTACATGTCCTCTTAAACAACATTGAAGTGCAGCCATATATTCAGAAAGTCTACTCTGTCCTGCGTTTATATATATCATTAGCTATTAATTATTCAGTAAGCACTTCTGTTTGTGTCAATTATTGGTTTTTAAATAATACACTTTGGTACATTCAATCTTTATATACCACAAAGATACATATAATAATATTAAAGATATTTACAGACCTTCAATTACAACTCTGGTGTTTACACTTCTGTTTGTGATGGTTGTATCAACTCTGGTGTTTCTATTTGGCTCACTGCCTCAAGGGCATGCACAGGTGCAACCATCACCTACCCCTAATTTGTCCTGTGTTAAATGTATGTAATTTAATGTTAATATTTACATACTTTACATACTTATAATTTAGGAACATGCTTATAAATAATAAATACTGTTATTATAAGTAACTTGTAAACTGAAAATGTCTGTAATTTAATGTTAATATTTACATACTTATAATTTAGGAACATGCTTATAAATAATAATTTACATACTGTTATTATAAGTAACTTATAAACTGAAAATGTATGTTATTAATGTTAATATTTTTTAAATTAAAGGAGGCATAAAGATCTGCTGGAAAGAATTTACGAAGGGAAAAATAAACCTATTCAGTGGATGATCGGGGAGCACAACAGGCTCTTTGCTGATTGGTTTCAAGAACAGGTCAGCACTGAATTGAATGTGAATGGAGGTGTGTCTGAGACAATAAGGTGGCTTGCGGCGAAACCATCATTTACTGTTTTGAAATACGAAGGCTATCTAGTTGATGGTGTCCGATATTTCACAAAGGAGCGAGATGATGTGAGGGTTGTACAAAATAGTGGAGTTAGTTTAACTGCGAAGACAATCCAAGTTGCTAGTGCGAAAGATTTAAATCCCGTGGAATGTGACATGACATTTTATGGAAGAATTGAAGAAATATGGGAATTGGATTACCATGCGTTTCAAGCCCCATTGTTCTTGTGTAGATGGGCAGACAGCGACAAAGGCATCAAGGTTGATGAACTAGGCTTCACACTTGTGGACCTTAGTCGACAAGGCCACAAGAATGACAAGTATGTGTCCGTTGATCAAGTGAAGCAAGTTTTTTACATCGAAGATCCCGTTGATTCCTGTTGGTCAGTCGTATTAAACTCGACGACTAGAGATTATCATGAGATTTTCAATGAGGATGATCTTGGAGACACGATCCTAGAAAATTCCCCATTCTGTTATAAAATCCCTAAAGTTGATGTTAGTGCCGACGATGATGAAGCTAGTGTTGGCAATCAACGAGTGGATGGCGAGGGAATTTGGCTTAAGAATTAATCATTTGAAATTTGATAATATTTAGTGTTTTGTGTGCATGCTGTTTAGTGTTTAGTGTTTAAAAGACTTCTTCATATGCAATTTGATGATATTAAATGTATTTGTGCTTGTTTAGTGTTTAAGAATTCCCATTCTACTAATGTTTAGTGTATTCTGATAATATTTAGTGTATATGTGCTTGTTTAGTGTTTAGTGTATTCTGATATTAAATGTATTTTGTGCTTGTTTAGTGTTTAGTGTATTCTGATAATATTTAGTTATTTGTGCTTTGCAATTATCTTCACTTGGTTAATACAGGAGCAATGACAAAGAAGGGGAAATCACCTAAGAAGAACCAGTCTAAAGAGGAACCTGCTGCTGAAGAAGCTCCACAAGACACTATTGCTCCACAGCAGACAGCTCCACAACCTACTGAAAGTACTACACAAACTGGAAGAACAAGGACAACTGGAGCGTCGCGAAGTGTTTGTGCTATGCATAAGGTAGTGATGAAAAAAGCGCAAGGGAAGAAGATAAAAGTGCGGTACAATACAATTGGAATTCCAATTGGACCCACCAGGTCCAAATTGCAGTCCTACATAGGAATGCTAGCAAGGACAATGGTGCCAATAGACATTCCAACTTGGCCAAAGGTGGACTCTGAATTGAAGCAGAAGTTATGGGAAGATCTCGAGGTCCATATTCTTTCTCCCTTCTCTGCATATTCCAATTTACTGCATACTTGTTCCAATTTACTGCATACTTGTTCACTGCATACTTGTTCACTGCATACTTGTTCTTCTTTCAGGCTACGTTCGAGGTAACTCCTGAGAGTCGGAAAAGAATTCTCCAATCAGCAGGAGCAAAATGGAGAAATTTTAAGGCCAAATTGACTGCTGACCATGTGCTCCCTTATATTGGACACAAAAAAAAACTAATGAAGCCACCAAAGCAGTATTCTTTTGTCGGTAAGGAGGCGTGGAAACGGTTTGTTGCAGTTAGGACCACAAAAGATTGGAAGGTATGTTCATATGACTTGCAATTTTCTAATTTACTGTAATTTACTAATTTTCTAATTTACTGTCATTTACTGTAATTTACTGCAATTTTCTAATTTACTGTAATTTACTGCAATTTTCTAATTTACTGTAATTTTGTAAAAAGTCGATTCCATAGAGTAAAATAATGGAACAGTCAAAGAAGAGTCTGTATCTCAAGAAATAACACACTGGTCATTGGACTGTAAAAGGAACTATGAATACCCAGAGGGGAAGTATTTAACAATTTATTGTGTGCACAATATTTTTACATATAATATCAAATGTATCCACAATTTTATTTGAAGTAATTAAAATATGCAAAACAATACTTCAAGCTTATATTTTTCATTTATGTCATATTTCTTATAAGTTGCAGAGCTTATTTATTGTGAACATCTTCATTGTTGATTTCTATCAAAATCTAATTGATATTAACATACTTGACTTTGGATGTTTGACATGGATCAAATACATAATCAGCACCTATACTTATTTCCCATTTCCATATGTCACTCTACACTTATGGTACTAACTATGATGAGCGTATGCAAATTCAGAAAAAAGATGTACTGTAGGCTTTATTAGCTTTCCTGTTTGGATGAGTTTCAGAATTCCTTACAAGGCCTTTTCTTTTTAAATTTGTTTGATGCTTCACTAAATTAACCAAAGCAGAGTCTAGATGTTTTGGTTGGTTCATATACAACCTGTTTCTTGTGATTCAGTCATTTATAGCCAGCTGATATGCCACTGGCAAATAGTTAAGTGCCTTAGTTCATTGTATTAATCTTATTTCTATTTGTATATTGTATTTGTATGCAGAGAGTGAATAAAAAGCATAGCGATATTGTGGGAAACCGAAAATATCCACATCGAGTATCAAGAAAAGGATACATTGGGCTGCAAGAAGAGGAAGTAATACTCTTATCCATGATTAATTTGTAAATATTTGTATATGTATTCCAATAATCTTCACTTTGCCATGATTAATTAATTTGTAAATATGTGTTAATTTTTGGTAATAGAGGCGCAAGGGGAACTTGGAACCTGATGAAGTGCCAGATAGGGCGCTTATGTGGAAAAAAGCACGTATGCCAAAAGGGGAGGGCCAGCAGATTGATAAAAATCTGGCTGAGATAAACAAGAAAATTGTAAGACCATTTTTTCTATGCTTATTTCATTTTTAAAAAATCACACCTAACTTTTTTCTTTTCTGTTGGTAGGATGCTTTAATGGAAAAGCAGTTAATTGGTGAATTTAAACCAGCCGGAGCCAATGATGTGCTTGGTACCGTATTGGAAACTCCGGAGCATTCAGGTAGGGTTCGAGGGGTTGGAAACTTTATACCTCCAACAATGTTCTTCGATCTGCCCAAAAAGAGAAGGAACCGAGTAACCAAAGAGGAGTTGTTGGCTCGTGATCAGCAAAGGCAAGCGGAGTTCGAACAGAAAACGAAGGAATTTGAAATGCAGATTGCTGAGTTGAGAGAATTAATTGCTGCAAAGAATCTCCAATCACCACTATTGTCCGACAAAGCAAGCTGTCGAGGGGAAAAAGAACAAGAACAAGAAAAGAATTTTTCTAAACCAGAAATTGTAAAAGAATTGGTGGCAGCTGATGAAGAGGACGAAGATGTCACTATTGTTGATCCTCCTCCACCGGGAAAATTGGTAAAACCTATATTCTATAAATTTATTAGTCCGTAGAAAGTAAATACAACATTATGACTAAATGGATTTATACATATAAATCTAGGGTCCGCGCAAATGTGAGATGGCGGTGGACAACATTGAGAACAAGGTAGCGTTCGGTGTTGCTTATGAGGAGGGAGGTGAAATGAGTGCAACAATTCATGGAGTGCCTCTAAAAGCAGGATTTATTCGTGTCGGGGTGGATGGAAGCATCAAGGGAGATGCTTTGGTTCCTGTGCCAGTAGTTGGTGAGATAGAAACCGTCGACCAAGCTATTGGCTCTCATCTAGCATGGCCTAAAGACATGATTATTTTTAGCCCCACTGTTGAGGTATGCTATTGTTGTGAGAGGAATTGATACAACACCCCCAGAACCGTATAGCACAATTATAGGGATATCTATTACAACTACGAAAATCACGGCTAGCTCTTAGGGGCTACCGTTAACATAAACTAAAGAAAACGAATGAGAAACAAGTGTGTTTAAGGGCTGAGCTTGCCAAGAACCAAACAACGAGGCCGGAATTAGGGAATTCCGTCCTGCGATTGCCCGGAAATATCTGTCACAAAGGTTACACGTGCCTCTCCTTAGAGTGTAGAACTCATGAAAATGATCCAAGTCCCTTTGCAAGGTGCCTACATACCCTATATTTATAGGGATCAAGCCCATGTAGTTCTTGATTTAGGACTCTGAAGATATAAGCTCTTATCCCCTCTAGTTTAGGATAAAACAGCCTTCTTTCAGTAGTTACCCAGCGGTATCCCACTCCAAGCAGGTCACTTGAAGCCTTCATCTTCAACATATATCCGAATATTCTTGAATTATCTCCACCAATTGTAATTATCTCCATAATGCACGTATTTATCTCTTAATTTGTAAATAAATAATAGCTGATATACTCCCATTTCACCTCCAATTCGTCCCCCTAGAAACAAGGAAGAAGAGTTCTATTCGGAGTCTGCCTGCCATTCTGCCCAGGCGGCGGAAGCCCTGCCAGCGGCATCCCTAGCTGCAGCCTCATAACTGCAAGCCAGGGTGCACTTAGAGGTAACCCCTAGCAGTGGTAACCCCTAAAGCGCCTTCAGGTGCAACCCCATTCTGACGGCAGTCTTCATTACGCTTCCAATGCAAGTCCATACACCTTCTTGTACACCTTCAATGATCCACCCAGCCATGGTGAAGCCCATTATCCTTGACCAAATGATTCCAATAAGCCCAAGTGAAGCCCAAATAACATGATGGGCTATAAAATAAGCCCAGGGAGATTTTATGGCACAACAACTACCCTCCGGTTCCTTGAAGTATTAAATACGAGAGGAACCTAAGAACGGTAACCCTCAATCAACCAGCTGCAAGCCCTTAAATTATGTCAGAGACTAATCGTATATTATTTCTAAGCTTACGTGGGCGTAGCCCGGTGTAAGAAACAAGAAATAATTCAGATACATTCCCACTCATAATTATAAAACCAATTGTATTAATTTTACGGCAACCACCGCAAGCCTTGAATATTTGTTCCCAAAGATAATTAAAATTACTCCCCAAATGTTACTGAAATTCCACGATTTTTTGCTCCATCTTTCCAATTTCCCGCGTGTGTCATGTCAGCTTATGATAAGGCTGATCCCAATTATCTAGGGGTTTAATTTGAATTCAAATTAATTTAAACCCAACTGAACTCCTAATAATGTGGCTAGTTGTAGAGTTCCAGCTAAACTCTCCCTCTTCACCTGCCTAGCTTCTCCTCGGGAAGCCGTGCATCATCAAGGCTATCTTCACGCCTTTCCAATCCAATCATGCCACCTGGCGCGTGTGTCTCCCACTTACCACTACTATAAATTCATGCCTCCGAAGCCTTGTTTTACTTTTTACTTTTAACTCTCACATCTTCCCTCTTACACTTCTCTCACACTCGAAGCACTCCAGACGCTAGTTTACTCCTTCCGGCGACCCTTCGGCTTTTCTCCACCTTCCAACCAAAGGTATGTTTCTTGACCTCCGACTTTCGTTTTCGTTACATTCATCCATGTTTGTGGCTAAACGTTTGTATGATCCATGCCTGTCTGCCTCTTTTTCTCTTGATTGTTCACCTCGGTATGCGTGCACACACCCACATTCGCCTTGCTTGACGTTATCATGCCCGATTAAACTGCTAATTTGCCCTGCATGCCAGTTATAGTTAAACATGTACACTCATCCTTTGAATATACACACACCACTGGTTTTAATTGACTCCCATTAGGCCCTGATTGTTTCCCAACTGGGTTATCGCCCTTGGTGTTGTCGCATTGCTTTGAGGCCATGATCGTAACCCTAGATTGTAAACCCTAGGTTCCCAATTGCCTCTAGGGGGAACCCCTCTTTCACAATCGAACCCCCTTTTTGTGCCCTTTATCTGCTATGAATGTATTGTTTGCGTGATTTGCCTGCTATACTTGTTTAGCTGGTATCTTAGGATTGTGATTGGGCGTTGATTGTTGTGGTTGAGATTAGGGTTAGGATTAGGCTTCCCGCTCCGGGTCCCTTGTTGGGCTTCCCGAAGAAGATGAACCGTCCTCCGTGGCCTGTGCTACTTCCTGTGGGGGATGTAGTCCTCTTACACTTCAGGGCTCTAACTGAAGCCTTTTCATTCCTTCTTCACACCCGTAGGGCTCCACCCTTGCAGCCCAGTCTTCCGCAAACCCTTTCTCCTTCTCCCTTTTTGTTTTTCTTTCTTTCGACCTCTTCTCATCTTGCTGTGTCCTTTCGTTAACCCATCCTTTCCTATTGTAGATGTCTCAAGGATCCATGTCCTCACACTCTTCTCAGTCTGCCACCAGCAAGGCTCCCGTTGTCGCGATTGACACGGGATCCTCCTTTAGCCAGGACCTTCAGCCTGCCCGGCCCAGTTTAGGGGTTAGCTCCAGAACCCGCTCCAGGCGCAGTTTGGTGGTGAAGGAGCTCAACTGGACCACCTCTGAGTCCAGTAAGGCGGATGGGACCTCGGGCCTCCCCATGGACCCTGCTGCTGAAGCCCTCGAGGGGAGCCCCGAGGAGGCTGAACGGGAGGCTGAGGCTTCCGTGGAGGTGATCGAGCCTCCTGCTGTAGTCCTAGCCTGCGAGCATATGGACTCCATCATGACTCCTGCTCGGCTGCAGTCCCTATTGGAGTCCTGCAACCCTGGCTGCACCTTGGGGATCCCGAAGCCAGGAGAGAGGTGTCACCGCTTTGACACCCTCAAGCCGGGCACTGGCTACCCCAAAGCCGTGCTTTCCACCCAGTTCTTCAGGCTGGGTTTGTCTCTCCCCCTCCATCCTTTCATCCTGGAGGTCTTGGACTTCTATGAGGTCTCCCCCATGCAGCTCACCCCCAACTCCTACCGCATGGCGGTCTGCCTGTAAATCCTCTATGACATCCACCATGGGGTGAGGATGTCTGCCTTGGAGTTGGGCTGGTTCTTCCAGCTGAAACTTACCGGCAGGACCCCAGGGTTCTTCTACCTCACTGCCTGGAACACCCATCACAAGAAGGGCATCAAGGGCAACCGTCAGTCGATGTCGGACTGGCAGAAGCTCTTCCTTTACTGCTATGACTGCCCAGTCTACAGGAAGGACTTCAATCTCTCCCCCAGTAAGCCAGCTTTTCCTTAATCCATTGTCTAGTTTAGCCCTTTAGGGTTCCCGTTTAATTTCCTTATGCTTGTATTTGTTGTAGACATGCCAGTGCAGACTCCTTTGGCGGGGGAGTCGCTTGAGAGGGCCGAGCACGTGTTGGGGTTGTCCACCAAGCTAGGTGATGGCTCCAGCCTGCTTACTCCAGAGAATCTGGAGAGGCTCGGTTTTTCCACTACGGTGGTAGATGCATCCCCCATTGACGAGGGGGGTGCAGATGTGGAGGCGACGGGAAGCCCAGGTTTCCTCTTAGCTTGCACCTTTGAACTTATTTTCCCTATATGATATTCGCTTTATAAATTTCCTTCCTGCATGCTTTATGATTTTTATGCCATCCGCTATGCTTGCATCTTCCCATATTTCTGTATATGTTTGGATATTATCTAATTGTTTCTCCTTGTTTCTTTCCACAGATATGGCTGCCAACATCCCCCGGTTTATCAAGCGTTCCACTAAGTACGAGGATCTGTTCGGGGAAGCCTCCGATTCTCAGGCTCCCCTTCCTGTCAAGCCACTTTCCCAGCTCCCTTCTCCCTCTCTGGAGCAGAAGAAGACCTCCTCCGGGGGTCGCAAGCGGGACCCCTCCAAGACTGCTGAGGCGGGGTCTTCAGCTGAAGGCCGTACAAGCAAGAAGCCCAGGTTGACCCTGGCCCGCAGCTCTCCCGCTTCCTCCTCTTTTCAAAAGACTCAGCTCTTTCAGCGAATGCTCTCTGACCAGGTCCCCGAGGCTACCGTTCGGGAGTGGGACAGGCTTTCAATAGCCGAGGCCACCCGTGACAAGGTGGTGGCCAACGCTAAGAGCCTGTTCCTCGATCTGAAGATGGGGGAGCATGTTGCTGACACAGCCCGGGTCAATGAGAAGATGAGGGCGGATTTGAAGCAGGCTAAGGCGGACCTAGCTTCCGCTGTCCAAGACAGAGATCTAGTGCGGAAGGCCAACCAGGAGCTGAAGGAGGCTGAAGCCAAAGTCCGTGAGGAGAGGAGGAAGGAGGACGCCGTGAGGCGTTCCTTGGAGGAGGAGACAGATGGCCTTGGGAAGATGGTGAAGAGGTTGGAGGGCCAGGTGAAGGAGTTGCAGGAGGCTGCCGTCGCTGCAAAGGCGACGAGGAAGGAGCGGGAGGCCGCCGTTTTTGAGGCCGGAGTTGCCGCAGGGGTCAAGGACTGCGTGAAATCGGCCTACCGCTTCTTCCCTGACAATGATTGGGCCAAGTTGGGGCCCGATGCTGCGGTAGCCCTGGAGGAAGCGAAGGCCGAGGATGAGGCCGGCATAGATAAGGCCCTGGCTGCTTCTCAGGGTCTTCCCGGCGATGGCGGCGACAAAGGGGTTACGGTTGAAGACGAGCCAAAGCCCGCAGAGTTGGTTTCTGCGGGTCATGCGGTGACGCCCCCGGAAGGGGTTCCGGCGGTAGCCTCGCAGGATCCCCCAGCCGTTGATGAGAAGGACTCCTCCTCCCCTGCTGCTCTTTGACTTCCTTTCCCCCTGTTTTAATCAACCTTTTTTTAATTACGAATATTTCTGCTTGGCGCTTGTCGTCATGAATTGTTATTTTGATGAGGGTGCGGACTCCTCCGAAAGTCTCGCAAGATATTTTTTGATGCTACAAGGGCCTCCCCCTGTTGGTGTGGGGAGGAATTTCCCTTGTAGTTTATTTTCTATGTAGTTGCTTTCACTTTTTCATTCTTTGCCTTGTATGCCTTTCTTGTATTTCCTTGGATATTATTGTGTTGGTCGCCTAACTTTTCCATGCAGGTAGAAAGAATGAATATAGGGGATAACCCTTTTACTGAAAGTGTACACATTGTCCACCTTCTGGGGGGTTGTGACCCTTGGGGCCTTGTTCTTCAAGGTTGTTTCCTTCTTTGCGAATGTATGTTGATGTATGTGTTTGTGTTAACTCACCAATAGCGTACATAAAAGCACTTAATCTTTCCTTGTAATAATCCGTTCAAGCATAGTTGAATCTGATCTCACACGTGTGAGAACCTAGGAACACCACTGGGCGTAAGCTCTAAAATGACCCCTAGGTGTAAGCCTTTAAAGTAGTCTTCAAGTACAAGTTCTGAAATAATTCCGTCGAGTGAGCTTTTTAGTAGTCCCACCAAGTTAGCCTTGTAATAATTCACCAAGTAAGCCTTGTGAGCCTGGATAGGCTTGAAACCTTGAAAGCTTGAAAAGCTTTAGCCTTGAAAGCCTTGATAGGCTTGAAACCTTGAAAGCTTGAAAAGTTGTAGCCTTGAAAGCCTTGATAGGCTTGAAACCTTGAAAGCTTGAAAAGCTCTAGCCTTGAAAGCCTTGATAGGCTTGAAACCTTGAAAGCTTGAAAAGCTTTAGCCTTGAAAGCCTTGATAGGCTTAAAACCTTGAAAGCTTGAAAAGCTTTAGCCTTGAAAGCCTTGATAGGCTTGAAACCTTGAAAGCTTGAAAAGCTTTAGCCTTGGAAGCCTTGATAGGCTTGAAACCTTGAAAGCTTGAAAAGCATTAGCCTTGAAAGCCTTGATAGGCTTGAAACCTTGAAAGCTTGAAAAGCTTTAGCCTTGAAAGCCTTGATAGGCTTGAAACCTTGAAAGCTTGAAAAGCTTTAGCCTTGAAAGCCTTGATAGGCTTGAAACCTTGAAAGCTTGAAAAGCTTTAGCCTTGAAAGCCTTGATAGGTTTGAAACCTTGAAAGCTTGAACAGCTTTAGCCTTGAAAGCCTTGATAGGCTTGAAACCTTGAAAGCTTGAAAAGCTTTAGCCTTGAAAGCCTTGATAGGCTTGAAACCTTGAAAGCTTGAAAAGCTTTAGCCTTGAAAGTCTTGATAGGCTTGAAACCTTGAAAGCTTGAAAAGCTTTCCTTCCCACCGGTGCAGCCAAGTTATCAAGTTGTGTTCACGAGGTTTAGTGTTTTCGATTCCCAAATTTGTTTGAATTTTAAGCCAAATGAATAATGTTAATGATACGCCTACTACCCCCCGAGTTCTTTAGCATAATTTTAAATATGGTGGAGAACTAGATGCAATTGAAGCCCTAAATAATTTTTTAGAGCATATATGAAGTATTCAATTAACAATCATGGTAAGCAAGCAAGCATACACAACATTTTCATAACGGAAAGCTGCGAAATTTTATTGAATCACATGGTAAAAATTGACATAGCATAATATTGGGGGGTGCAACGATACTACCCCCCGAGCGTCCTAGCAAATAAAGCAAATAGTAGCCTGATAATTCTCCTAAAAGCATGGCGATTACAACTAATAAATCGCCTTTATTTCCTGACCCTTAAGCCGAAGCCTACAGAAATACTACCCGGGTGAAGCTACTGGTAATACCTCTTTAAGTGTTGGGCGTTCCATGCCCGTGGTATGAGTCTTCCATCCATGTCTGTGAGGTGATAGGTACCTTCGCAAAGCACTGTTTTGATGATATATGGGCCTTCCCACTTTGCACCGAAGGCCCCATGAGTGGGAACCCTCATGTTAGGCATCATTTTTCTGAGAACTAGGTCTCCCGTTTTGAGGGGTCGAGCCCTTACTTTCTTATCAAAATATTTACGGGTCCTCTGTTGATATGCAGCAAGTTTCAACTGAGCTGTATCCCGTACTTCCTCAATCAGATCTAAGTAGAGCCTGTGGTTGACTTCATTATTCTCAGGGTCGTAGTTATCCCTTCGAAAAGATCCTGCTCCAACTTCTACGGGAACCATGGCTTCACACCCGTATGTTAGGGTGAACGGGGTTTCGCCGGTGGTAGACCTTGGAGTGGTATTGTAAGACCACAACACCATGGGAAGTTCTTCCGGCCAGCATCCCTTTTTATCTTCTAGTTTGGCTTTCAGGGTGTGCTTAATAATTTTGTTTACGGCCTCCATTTGACCGTTGCTCTGAGGGTGGCACACCGCGGAGAAGCCTTTCTTTATGCCAAGGTTTTCACAGAAATTCATCATTTCATTGCTGTCGAACTGTTTCCCATTGTCTGATATGAGCTTGTAGGGAACCCCGTATCGACAGACGATCGCGCGATAAACGAAGTCTACCAACTTCCTTGCAGTGATGGAAGCTAGGGGTTCAGCTTCAGCCCATTTAGTAAAGTAATCTACAGCCACGACTGCATATTTCACCCCTCCTTTCCCTTTTGGTAATTCACCAATCAGATCTATACCCCAAACAGCAAACGGCCAGGGACTTGTCAGGGTCTTCAGGGGTACCGCGGGGCTCTTGTTTGTATTAGAGAACCTTTGGCAACTGTCACAGGCCCTGGCGAAGGCATGAGCATCCTTGTGGAGGGTAGGCCAGTAGTAGCCTTGACGGAGGATTTTGTGAGCGAGGGAGGCACCCCCCGAGTGATTCCCACAGATTCCTTCATGCACCTCGCGCATAATGTATTCACATCTTACCCCAGCAACACACCTGAGGAGGGGCCGATTGAATCCCCTTTTGTAAAGGATTCCATCATAAATTGCATACTGGGCTGCCTTGTACCTCAATTTCCTGGCCTCATCTTTGTCTGTAGGCAGGGTTCCGTTGGCTATGTATTCGTGGATTGGGGTTGTCCAGAGGTTAGTCTCATCAGTTTCAACATCCATGACTTCAATTTTGGGGATGCTAGGCTGATACTGGATTTCGAGGGGGATCACCCCGAGCATGTGTGCATCCCTCTGAGAGCCTAATTTGGCTAAGGCATCGGCATCTGCATTCTCAGACCTTGGTATTTGCTCTAGCTTGATTTCCCTGAATTTCCCAATTAGTTCCTGGGCATACCGCATATAGAGATCGGTGCGGGGACCCCTAGCTTGGAAGCCTCCTCGGATGTGCCAGACTACCAGCATAGAATCACTGTAAACATTCATATTTTCCACTCTCATCTCCAAGGCCAGCTTCAGGCCAGCTATTAGGGCTTCATACTCCGCGTCGTTGTTAGTGGCTTTAAAGTCGAAATGAATGGAGCTTTGCAGCTTATGGCCTTCCGGACTGACTAAGACAATGCCAGCCCCGGCCCCATTTCCATTTACAGCCCCATCGACGTACAGGTTCCACCAAGGGGAACAATTCTCAGGTATGGCTACTGGAGACTGGGGTTCAGGTATGCATTCCATCCCTTCGACTTCAAAAGTGGGTGCAAATTCCAAGATGAAGTCAGCTAGCGCTTGCCCCTTTATTGCGGTTCTTGGCTTGTACTCTATGTCAAACTGGCCTAGCTCGACTGCCCATTTCATGATTCTTCTAGAGGCTTCCGGCTTGTGCAAGACCTGTCTGAGAGGGAAGGACGTTCGTACTTCAATCTTGTGAGCCAGAAAGTAAGGTCTTAATTTGCGGGAAGCCAAAATTAGTGCGTAGGCTAACTTCTCCATGTTTGAGTAGCGGGTTTCAGCATCAAGTAATCTCTTGCTCACATAGTACACTGGCTGTTGGGCTTGCTCTTCCTCCTTGAGCAGGACAGCGCTAATTGAGAACTCGGAAACCCCTAGGTAAAGGATCAAGGCTTCACCCTCCGTTGGCTTGGCCAACAGTGGCGGGCTTCCAAGTTGCTCCTTCAGCTTCAGGAAAGCAGCCTTACATTCTGTCGTCCATTCAAATTTTTGCCCCTTTTTTATGGCTGCAAAAAATTCTCTACATTTCTCTGAGGATTTTGAGATGAACCGGTTTAGGGCGGCAACCCGGCCTGTAAGGCATTGCACCTCCTTTACGTTCCTAGGCGACCTCATTTCAATTAAGGCATTGATCTTTGCGGGGTTAGCTTCGATTCCCCTGTGATTGACAATGAAGCCCAAGAACTTGCCGGATTCAACCCCGAATACGCATTTTTGGGGATTCAACTTCATCCTGTAATCCCTCAGTATGTCGAACATCTCTGATAAGTGTGTAACATGATCGTAAGCTTCCTTTGATTTTACTAACATGTCATCCACATACACTTCCATAGTTCTTCCAATCTGATCTTTAAACATCTTATTGACTAGCCTTTGATATGTAGCCCCAGCATTGAGTAAACCAAACGGCATGCCTATATAGCAATAAAGCCCCCTGTCAGTGATGAAGGAGGTGTGTTCCTGATCCAGCTCGAACATGGGGATCTGATTGTAGCCCGAGTAGGCGTCCATGAAGCTTAACAGTGCATGCCCCGCAGTGGAATCCACCAATTGGTCAATTCGAGGGAGCGGGAAGCTGTCCTTAGGGCAAGCCTTGTTCAGATCAGTAAAGTCTATGCAAGTTCTCCACTTTCCGTTAGGTTTCTTCACCAACACTGGGTTTGCTAGCCATGTGGGGTAAAAATCTTCTTTCACTAGCCCTGCCTTCAATAGTCGGTCTACCTCTTCTTGAAGAGCGGCAGCCCTTTCCCCACTAATTGGTCTTCTCTTCTGTCTGACTCCCTTCCTGTCTGGGTCAATATTGAGGTGGTGGCACATGACTTCCGGATGAATCCCGATCATATCCGAATGGTTCCAAGCGAAGACGTCCAGATTATTCTTTAAGAATGCGGTCAGGGTTTCCCTTAGGTCCGGCCCCAATTGTTCCCCAATTTTTAGTTCTTTAGTGGGGTCGGACTCATCCACCAAGATGGACAGGGTATCCCCAGCTGCTCCAGTCTTCACCTGGGTTTCCGGCATCCTTGGGTCGAGGTCGATCTCAACGGTAACCTCTTTGTTGCCACCCTCTTGGGGTCGCGTACCCAGGATTTCATGAACGGGAAGCCGTGTTCGGTTTCCGAGTTTATAGGTTACCATAGCACTATTGAAGTCACGAGGTGCCTCGCACTCATTTTCTTGCTTTTTATTTTGGGGCTGCTTTTGATATTCCCCTTCAAAGTCACTGTCAGTAACATCTTCCACAATCCCTTCGACCAGGGTTTCAGCTGTATCAATATTCTTCATTGGGAGTGCATCCGTGGGTGCAAGCCCTTCATGCACGGCATGCGAGGCTTCTAGATAAGGGTCTTCCCCCAGATGTTGCACGATAATCACCATGTTGCAGCTTGCTTTCACAAACTTTATTAAAACCCTTCCCTGAGCCTTGGTTTCGGGTTCCTCTTCTATATCCACTTGCTTGTAACAGCTCTCCGGGATGTCTTCATCCATTTGCTGGGCTTCTTTACAGGCTTTTACTGCAGATCTCAAAGCCTTGCTATAACATTCCCGGGAATCAGCCTGACATCCTCGTACACATCCTACCCCATTGGGGGTTGGGAACTTCATGGATAGGTGGTCTATTGAGGTTACAATCCGCATGTCCCTTAAGATAGGTCTGCCCAGGATCCCGTTATAGGAGATGTCTTCGTTCACTACCATGAACTCTGCAACCTGAGTGACAGCCCGGGGTTCCACTCCAAGGGTGATCGGGAGTCTTACCCTTCCAACAATCTGGACAGCATTCCCCGTGAAACCATACAACTCATTATAGCAAGCCATCATATCCTTATCCACCATTTTCATTCTTTGGTACGCATTGTAGGCCAAGATATTAACAGAGCTTCCGTTATCGACAAGAAGCCTGTGTACATTGACATTTCCGATCACGGCTGTTACCACCAAGGCGTCGCTATGAGGATGGTGTACCGCGCGCGCATCCCCCTCAGTGAAGGTAATGTCCATGGTCTCCCCTCTGAACATTTTGGGAGGCCTTTCAGACAGATGGCACACATTGGTTAAGGGCGGCCCTCGGGCTTCCCGTACATATCTCTTCATAGCACTGCGTCCCTGGCCTCCCACGAAGGGTCCTCCGATGATCATTCGTACACTACCAGCCCGGGTGTTACGGTTGGCTTCTTGGTTATTTGTCCTTTCAGCTTTCTTTTCCTTATATTTCTTAGCCTCTTGGGCTACAAACTCCGTCAGGTATCCTGTTCTGATAAGATCCTCTATGTGGTCTTTAAGATGAACACATTCCGTCGTGTCATGTCCGTTCAAATCGTGGAAAGCACAATATTTTCCCTGATCTTTCTTTCCAGGGGGTCCACTTCGAAAGGGCTTCCGGAAGAGTCTCGCCTTGTCTCCGACCTCAAAAATGTGATCTATAGAAGCTGTCAGTGGTGTGTATTCGTGGTACCTCGCTTCTCTTGTCTTCCTCATTGTCAACCTTGACTTGTCGAAGCCCTGCGTGCTGGTTGTGTTCACGGTAATGGGCGAGGTCTTGCCATCTCGGCTCGAGGATTTTTCACCAGCAGGCCTTACGTAGGGATTCCTCTTGTAGGTGTTCCTCCTATCTGGGCTGTAAGACCTATCCCTCTTGTGTTTCCAGCTGCTACGGCTTTCAGACTTTGACTCCTTCTTCAACTTAGCTAAGGATTCCTCGATCACCTTATGGGGTTCAGCCCTGGCAAAGAAGTCAGCTAGGGTTTCAGGCTCTCGTCCTTGCAACTCCTTCCAAAAGTCTGTTCCAGGCCTTACCCCCGCTATCAAGAAGTTCTTCAGGGTTTCCTTTGAAGTCGGCCTAACCCGGGGTACTTCTGCGTTGAAGCGCTTGAAATACTCTCTCAATGTCTCATGTTCCTTTTGCTTAATATTAGCCAGAGTGTTGGCAGGTGGGGCGTAAGTGACGGAAGCCCTGAATTGTCCCACAAACAGTTCGCACATTTTCCTCCAAGAGCTGATGGAATCAGCGGGAAGCCTCTTGAACCAGTGATGGGCGTCATCCCTGAGGGTTGCAGCCAACAAGCGACATTTTGTGAGGTCTGGAATTTGGTAGACCTCCATCTCAGTGTCAAACCGGCTAAGATACTCCACGGGATCCGTGGTTCCGTTAAATCGCAGGTCGCCAACCCCCCTGTAGATACGAGGTAGGGGTGACTCCCTAACCTTCTTAGTGAAGGGTAACTTTACGGTAAGCTCGGCTTTCGACTTCTTATCGGCTTTCACCTTCTTTAGGGCTTCTAGCAGTTCTTCCATCTTGCATTTATCATCCCCATCATCAAGTGCAACCTCATAGTCATCATCTAGGGGCTGATCTTTCTTTTTGCTTACTTCATTATCATTGTGCGACCCTGAGCTTTCCTCATCGTCATGAATGGAGATAACCTTCGACGGCCTTTGGTTTTTGTCCTTTGACCGAGCTTCAGACACGGGCTTCTCATGTCGCTGACTGGGAGGAGCCCTATGTTGCGAGCCTTCAGGTCCATCCCCGTTAGGGGCCTTGTTGCCAAGCCTGTGCCGCAAGTCTTGCTCGGTCAGTTTCCTCCCAAGGCGGTCGAACACACTAGCAGCCTGTGAGTGCTCTCTATCATCCATTTCGGGGTTAGCTTCTTTCTCAGGATTGCCACCTTCTTTCCTGCCGCCTTCTACACCGAAATCTAGCTTGGTGGGAGTCACCAAGCTAGCCTTTTTCGACCTTGCTGACTTTCTTTTCAAGGAGGCAATCCTCCTACTCATTCTCTTCATTTTTGCCTTCATCTCCTCGCGGGTTAGTTCTCCGCTTGGAACATCACTTTCATCCTGCGTAGCGCCTTCCGGCGTCTTGGGATTTTCAGTGTTTTCGGGAATTTCTGACATCTCTCCTCTCTAAGATCAGTAATCCCCTCCTTCTAGCGCCAAAAAGTGTTGTGAGAGGAATTGATACAACACCCCCAGAACCGTATAGCACAATTATAGGGATATCTATTACAACTACGAAAATCACGGCTAGCTCTTAGGGGCTACCGTTAACATAAACTAAAGAAAACGAATGAGAAACAAGTGTGTTTAAGGGCTGAGCTTGCAAAGAACCAAACAACGAGGCCGGAATTAGGGAATTCCGTCCTGCGATTGCCCGGAAATATCTGTCACAAAGGTTACACGTGCCTCTCCTTAGAGTGTAGAACTCATGAAAATGATCCAAGTCCCTTTGCAAGGTGCCTACATACCCTATATTTATAGGGATCAAGCCCATGTAGTTCTTGATTTAGTACTCTGAAGAGATAAGCTCTTATCCCCTCTGGTTTAGGATAAAACAGCCTTCTTTCAGTAGTTATCCAGCGGTATCCCACTCCAAGCAGGTCACTTGAAGCCTTCATCTTCAACATATATCCGAATATTCTTGAATTATCTCCGCCAATTGTAATTATCTCCATAATGCACGTATTTATCTCTTAATTTGTAGATAAATAATAGCTGATATACTCCCAATTCACCTCCAATTCGTCCCCCTAGAAACAAGGAAGAAGAGTTCTATTCGGAGTCTGCCTGCAATTCTGCCCAGGCGGCGGAAGCCCTGCCAGCGGCATCCCCTAGCTGCAGCCTCATAACTGCAAGCCAGGGTGCACTTAGAGGTAACCCCTAGCAGTGGTAACCCCTAAAGCGCCTTCAGGTGCAACCCCATTCTGACGGCAGTCTTCATTACGCTTCCAATGCAAGTCCATACACCTTCTTGTACACCTTCAATGATCCACCCAGCCATGGTGAAGCCCATTATCCTTAACCAAATGATTCCAATAAGCCCAAGTGAAGCCCAAATAACATGATGGGCTATAAAATAAGCCCAGGGAGATTTTATGGCACAACAGCTATCATCACAATAATATGTACATTTAAATGTACATATTATTTGGCGTACTAAATATGCTTATTAATCTGGTATATAGAATAATATAAGTAAATTATGCGTAAATGTAAATTTGCAGAAAAAGAAAAAGGCAAAGGTGCCGGGTGAGCTGCAGAGAGTGCACGCCCTTTTTAATTCTGTGAAGCCAAAGGAGGATGTGCCTCCTCGCTTTAGGGTGTTGTACAAATTTTCAAAAACTATGATGAAAGAAAGTGGCAGCTCGATACCAGTTCCATGTGATGTTCAAGTCTTTGGAATGGAAAGAACGATATATCTACTCGAGGAGAATATAACTGCGCTGTTAGAGTTTAATATGATTGGTCAAGCTGCAATATCAACATATATGGCGTAAGTTGTCTTCTAATTTTGTTTCATTTTATTTCGTAATAATCTTTACACAATATGAAAATATTTCATATGTATTTCTAGGTATTTGCATTCTGGGTTTAGGGACACACCGGGTAGAGACTTATCATCGTCGTTTGGATTTCTTCATCCAGCCACATATATTCTGAATGATGAATTTAACGCCTATGTTGTGCAAAGGCTGAGAGAGGGAGTAAATCGCATGAACTTCATGCCTTTTAATTACAAGTATGTATGACTCTCTCTTTTTTTTTATTTGTAATTTAATTTGTGAATATATTAGTTGGACCTCAATATGTGTTCTCTAATTATTTGTAAATGATATAATAAAAAACAGTTTGCATTGGATTTTGGTCGTGATTTGGGAATCTGAAATATTCATCCTCAATTCATTGCCTCATTATCCACATCCTGATGAACTAGAAAAGGCATTAATGAGGTAATTTATTTACATTGATTTTACGAAAAGAAGTTATTTTGGTTTTGACAATGTGTATTCTACAGAGCTGTTCGTGCTCATAATGCTGAGTTAGGACGGGTAATCAAGAATCCCAAAGTTAAAAACCTTCCAGTAAGTTTATAGTTGATGTAGTAAATTTTGTGACTAATTGATGTCGAAGCCTTATTATTTTCCTGTTTGATAAATTTTTTTGTCTTTTTGTTGGATGTATAGGGATGCCCTAAACAACCAGGTGGCACAGAATGTGGATATGCGGTCATGCGATTTATGAAAGATTTAGTTGAGGACCCGGACATGAAACTTTTAGACAAGGTATTTCATTACTTTGCCTAGTATATATATATATATATATATATATATATATATATATATATATATATAATAATAATAATAATTTTAAGTATTTAAATGAGATTATTAAAATGCAGAAAGTCAAGTTAAGAAATGCATACTGATTTTGGTAATTGCATGTATGTTATATTTCCAGTGGGCTGCTAGGAGTCGCAAGACTTACTCTAAGGCGGACCTCGACATCGTTCGGCTGGAGACACTGGATTATATCCAGTCAATTATGTAGTTTGTATTCTCATAGTTAGATGGATTACATGTTATCAGATATTATAGGATCTGCACCTTAAATTTATGTTTGGATTAGATATGTTTGGATAGTGTTCTGGTTGAATGTTGGATTAGATTGGTTTATTAATGCAAATCAGATTTGGAGGTTGATTTTGATAGTTTTGCATTTGATTTTGGTAGTGCTGCAATTGGTTTTGGTAGTTTTGCAATTTATTTTGGTAGTTTCTCACTTGATTTTGGTAGTGCTTCAATTGGTTTTGGCAGTGGTTTGGTATTTGGTAGTTTTGCAGATTTGGTTTTGTAAACAGGTTGGTTAGACATCATTTATACGGCAAAATGATGTCAAATTATATTAATGCATAACATCGGTTAGAAAAGATAAATGATGTTAATATACCATTATAACATCAGGCACTATATTTAGAACTGATGTTATTGATTGTTAAAACATCGGTTAATTTAAAGTTAAATCGATGTTAAAAGATATAGACATCAGTTAATAGCTGATGTAACCAAAAAACTCGAATGATGTCTTTGTGGGTGATGTTAAAGGCATTGAGCTTTTACATCAGTTAATGACCGATGTTAAAGACAACAATAGACATCGTCTACCTTCACAGAAACCGTTGTTAATGACAACAAAGATATCGGTTCGCCTATGTTTAGACATCGTTTTTACCACTAAATTGATGTAAAAAGAACAATAGACATCGGTCTTACTAAACAATTGATGTAAAAGGTAACAACAACATCGTTTTTTGGGGAAAAACTAATAAATTGGCATGTCTAGAGTATGTTAGATTAGATTAGAATATCATATTATGATCATATTCAGAAGATAAAAGTGTGTTAAAATTTGAAAATTGAGTTATTATATCGGTTTTTTAAGTGGAAATGATGTAATAAGTAGTCTTTTACATCAGTTATTAACTGATGTTAAAGACAGGGACCTTTAACATCGCCCACAGTAACATCAGTTGAACTTATACGGGACATCAGTTTTTAACTGATGTATATTAGCATAATTCTAGTAGTGTCTTTATGTGTAATGTGATTTTTTCATGCATGATTCTCAGGATATAATGGGGTTTAATCCACTGTTCACCATACTTAAGGATAACAAACTTACCGGACCTAACTATATTGAATGGAAACGTAATTTGGACATTGTGTTGACTGCTGAGGAGTACAAGTTTTGCACTTATGAACCCAAGCCTGAGCAGCCCGCTGCTGATGCTCCTGATGAGGAGAAAGAGTATTATAAGCGGTGGACAAAGGCTGATGAGATGTCGCGATGTTACATTCTGGCAGCAATGTCGGGTGTTTTGCAGCATCAGCATCAGCATCAGGCTATGGCCACTGCTTCGGATATGCTCTTTAATCTCAAAGAACTTTTTGGAGATCAGAATAGGGCTGCTAGGCAAGTAGCCATGAAGGCTTTAATGAACACTCAGATGGCTGAAGGTACACCTGTAAGGGATCATGTTCTCAAGATGATGTCACATCTGAATGAGATAGAGATCCTTGGTGCAGAGCTTGATGGGGAAACCCAGATTGACATTATCCTTATGAGCTTGCCCAAGAGTTTTGAGCAGTTCCGCTTGAATTACAACATGAACAAGAGGCAGTATAGTCTTGCGGAACTGCTGACAGAACTTCAGGCAGCTGAAGGATTATTTCGCCAGAGTGTTCAAGTGAATGTGGCTGAGAAAGGTTCTTCCTCTAAGCCGAAAGGCAATAAGAAGAAGAAAAAGGCTCAGACACAGAAAGCCGTGAAGGCAGTGGGAGTTCAAGGTGGTGTGAAAAAGCCTAAAGGGAAGTGCTACCGGTGCAAGCAGTCGGGTCACTGGAAAAAGGATTGTCCTCTTCCTAAGAAGACAAATGATACTGGTATGTCTCTTTCTCTAGTTACAGAAACATTTGTAGTGGCTATATCTACGAGCACTTGGTGTGTAGATACTGGAGCCACTGATCATGTTTGTAACTCTATGCAGGGGTTCCAGCAATCCAGAATGCTTAGAGATGGTGAGATCTACGTGTTCATGGGAGATGCTACGAAAGTAGCAGTAGTTGCAGCAGGAGTTATTCATTTATCTTTTGGTTCTAATAGGATTTTGGTTTTGAACAATTGTCTTTATGTACCTTCTTTTAGAAGGAATTTGATTTCGGTTTCTAAACTTGCTATGGATGGTTATAATGTTTGTTTGGATCGTAATGTTTCTATTATGATGAATAAACGGATTATATGTTCTGGTACATTGCAAGACAATTTGTATATAATTAATCCTAGTCAACCCGCACTGCAACTACAACATAGGGTATTGAATAACACATCTTCTACTTCTAATAAAAGAAAGGAACCTTCTAGTTTGAACCGAACATATCTTTGGCACTTGAGATTAGGTCATATTAACTTGAGGAGGATTCAAAGACTGGTAGTAGACGGGCCTTTAGGCTCATTGGCAGTGGAGCCATTTCCAGTTTGTGAATCCTGCTTGGAAGGTAAAATGACCAATAGGCCTTTTAAGGCAAAGGGGAATAGAGCCAAAGAAGTGTTAGGATTGGTTCACTCTGATTTACGTGGACCTATGAATATCCAAGCAAGAGGTGGTTATGAGTATTTCGTCACTTTTATTGACGATTATTCTAGATATGGATACATTTATTTGTTGCGCCGTAAGTCTGAGTGCTTTGAGAAATTCAAAGAGTACAAATCTAAAACGGAGAAGCGACATAATAAAAGTATCAAGTCACTACGATCTGATCGTGGTGGCGAATACTTGCTTGGGGAATTCAGGGAATATTTATCAGAGAATGGGATAGAATCCCAGTTGACTGCACCAGGCACACCCCAGCAGAACGGTGTAGCAGAGAGAAGGAACCAGACTCTTTTAGAGAGTGTTAGATCGATGATGAGTTATTCGGATTTACCCAAGTCATTTTGGGGACATGCCTTAGAAACAGCAGCTTATCTTCTGAACTTAGTACCTTCTAAGTCGGTTCCTAAAACCCCTTTAGAATTGTGGACCGGGGACAAACCGAGTCTGAGACACATTCAGATATGGAGTTGTCCAGCACATGTGCTGAACAAGAACGCGACTAAGCTAGAATCTCGTACAGAAGTAAAGCTGTTTGTAGGCTACCCCATGGGAACAAAAGGTTATTTATTTTATAGTCCTAAGGATCGGGATGTCACTGTTAGCACCAATGCAAGATTCTTAGAGGAAGACTATATAATGAATCACAAACCCAAGAGTAGTATCGTTTTAGAGGAACTAGTGGGAGGGACGAATAATGAACCTGTAGTACAAGTAGAACAACCACATCAGACTGTGCAACCGGTCACTAATACCGCACCAGTTCCTCGTCGTAGTGGGAGGGTTGTTCGACAGCCCGACAGATTCATGTTTTTGGGAGAGTCTTCGGACTTGGTCTCTGGTGAACATGATGATGATCCCCGGACATACGAAGAGGCAATACAGGACAAAGATGCAAGTCTTTGGCAAAAGGCCATGGATTCTGAGATGGAATCAATGTATTCTAATCAGGTCTGGGAGCTCGTGGAACCACCCAAAGGTGTAAAACCTATTGGATGTAAGTGGGTCTACAAGAAAAAGAGGGCATCAGACAAAAAGGTGAAAGCCTGGAAAGCAAGACTTGTTGCGAAAGGGTATACTCAGAAAGTAGGTATCGATTATGAGGAAACCTTTTCGCCAGTAGTCATGCTTAAGTCAATCCGTATTCTTTTATCTATAGCAGCTCATCTCGATTATGAGATTTGGCAAATGGATGTCAAGACAACTTTCCTTAATGGAAATCTTGAGGAAACCATCTATATGCAGCAACCAGAGGGATTCATTAAAGAAGGCCAAGAGCATCTTGTTTGTAAGCTGAAGAGGTCTATTTATGGACTTAAACAAGCTTCTAGGTATTGGAACATTCGCTTTGATCAGGCAGTCCAGTCATATGGATTTGATCAATGTCCAAGCGAAGCATGCGTGTATAAGAGATGTGAGGGAAATGCAGTGGTTTTTCTAGTGCTTTATGTTGATGACATTTTACTCATTGGAAACAATGTTAAGATGTTGTCTTCAATAAAGGCATGGTTGTTCAAACAATTTGAAATGAAGGACTTAGGTGAAGCAGCATACATCCTTGGGATCAAACTTATAAGGGATCGCAAGAAAAGGATGTTGGCTTTATCTCAGGAGCCCTACATAGATGACGTATTAGCTCGTTTTAACATGCAGGACTCCAAGAAGGGTAATTTACCCTTCAGACATGGAGTTACTCTATCAAAGAGGCAGTGTCCTTCGACACCTAAGGAGATAGAGAACATGAAGGCAGTTCCTTATGCTTCGGCATGTGGGAGCCTAATGTATGCAATCTTATGTACGAGGCCTGATATCTGTTTTGCCGTGGGCATGGTTAGCAGATACCAGTCAAACCCAGGACAAGAACATTGGAGTGCTGTAAAAGCAATACTCAAGTACCTGCGAAGGACTAAGGAGTATATGCTGGTTTACAAGTCCTCTGATTTAGTGCCTCTGGGATATACCGATTCGGATTTCCAGACGGATAAGGATAAGAGAAAGTCCACCTCGGGATGTGTTTTTACTTTGGGAGGTGGAGCCGTAATATGGAGGAGTGTGAAGCAGAAATGCATCGCGGACTCAACCATGGAAGCTGAATATGTGGCAGCCTCGGAGGCAGCCAAAGAGGCTATATGGTTCCGAAACTTCCTGCTGGATTTGGGTGTGGTTCCTAATCTGCCACAGCAAATCACGATTTATTGTGATAACACTGGTGCTGTGGCGAATACCAAGGAACCGCGGGCCCATAAGGCAGCGAAACACATAGAGCGTAAGTATCACCTCATACGACAGTTCGTTAAGCGAGGAGATATCATTGTGGCTGACATAGCATCGAAGGATAACCGGGCAGATCCTTTCACGAAGAGCTTACCAGCTAAGGCTTTTCAGGAGCACGTGGAAGCGATAGGAGTCAGATACTTGGTCACGTAGTTATTATAGTTGGTAGTGGATTGCTTGTAATAAACACTGATATACTCAAAGAATATCTTGAGTATAAGTGGGAGATTGTTAGGGTTATACTGAAATATTCGTTTGAAGTATATAACAATTATTTGAGGATCTTGAATGCATGTTTTCACATTGTCTGTATATTATATATTGTAGACAATCTAGTATCAAATGGGATAGCAGAAGATTAGATTGTCAGACTCCTTATATAATATAATAAGGGTTCACAGTCGAGGTGGTGTTAGACAAACCACTGGAACGGCTGAAGTATTATTTGGAAATAGTTTATCTTGACTATTGAATAATACTTATATACTTTGTGTATATTGAACGGGATCAAAATAGTAGAATAATTGTTTCTTTAATTCTGACAATGAAGAACTAAGATTCTATGATGTTATTAATGCTTAAGTTCTTAATCCGGATATAGTGATTGACACTTGTATTTAATGCACATGCCTTGACTCATAAATTAAGTAATTTATTTTAAATTACGAATTTATGTATTGGGCAATGACATTATATACAGAGTGGGATATTGACTATAAAAGGAAACCGTGTCCGAAAAATATATTCGGGTGATGATGTCCTCTTGAAAGCTCATAAAGATAATTATGCTTTAGTCCTGCAGACAGATTTGTTCTTGCATAATTATAAGGTTGAGTGGATGATTAAGGATAAAAGATATTGATTAAATTAATTGTCAGAAATTAATTTAATTAATGGACATGCGATATCTTAAACATGGGGAATTTATAATCAATTAATATGGGAGCCGAATTAAATAATTAATATACGGAATTAGGAAAGGTAGTGCAAATATTAGTTCTTTAGTGGATAGAATTAATATTTAATGACATTGGGCCTGGCCCGGAATGTCATTGGAAGGCCTGACCTAATGATCCATGATCCCTGCTGTAGCCTATATATATTCTCGTTCTCCTAAAGGTGAAAGACACACCAAAACGAATTAATCCTAGAGTCAGAGAGAGGCAGACGTTTTTCTCAAGGAGACAGCTAGGGTTTTGGGTTTTCGGAGCTTTAAGGAGAGGCACACCTTGGGAGATCGAAGGCCACACTTCGTCCAAGGAGAATCAAGGAATACAGTAGAAGACGTGGATTTGAATCGCTTGCGCCGTAGCGATTAAGGTTAATATTCTGTTCGAACTTTTAATCAGTATCATAAAACGCAGGACCAAGGTCCGATTGTTCCTACAGAAAGATCCTGTAGAACCATTCTTCATCACTGTCTTGCCTGTTGAGCTTGGATTGGAGAGTCTTCAGAGTATTCAAGCTAGCAACCTTGAGTTGATCTTTAGGTCTGAAAAATCTCCTAACACCTTGATTGTCCCTAAATTCCATGACTGGAGTAGGTTCATGATGAATTTTCTTTCCAGTGTAGGGGATTTTCAGCCTTCTCTGTAGACTAGCATCTAGGGACCATTCCTTCCTGATTTCAAGGATTCTCTTTAGTACCATTTGCTTTGCAGGTGGTGTAAATCCTCATGTCCTCTTCATGGATCCATATATCTTTGTTAAAGAGCTGAATCCCTCAGAATTCAGAACTCTGTGAAGAGGCCAGATGACATCACCTTTGTTTTTGTAAGAGAATGCCAATCTTTCAGGTAATTTTGAAGTTGCTTCTATTCCTCTTACTTCTTGAAGATCATCCAGCTCCAGCTCCAACTCAGAGATTTCTTCAATGTTGGCAATGTCAAGATAGTCATCTGGATTTTCAAGTTCTTTTGGAGGTTTAGGAGGGTTAGCCATCCTCTTAGCCACAGACTTGACTTTCTTCTTTGGCTTGGAAGTTTCTTGAATAAGAAAAGCTGGAATTGGGATATCTTCCAAGACAATTGGCTCCTCCTTTGGCATTATTGGCTCATCATGGAAGTTGACATTTGGATGTACCACTGTGGTCTCCTTGATTGGAGAAGAAGGCTTTGAGATAGGCTTTTCAGGCACTTCTTCTCTTCTCTTGGCTGCCTCAGGCATCTTAGATCTAGATTTGACTCTCTTTTTCTTTGGAGAAGATTCAAGAGTCAATCTTTTCTCGGTTTGAAGCTCAGCTGCCAACTCCTCTTCTAGTTCAATAGCATACCTTTCATCAACCTCTATTTCTTGATTCAAAGAGAGTTGAGATTCATACTCCTTTCTTTCACATTCTCTGGCCACCTCTGCAGCTTTTGCAAATGAGTAGTGAGGATGGCCAGTTCCAATAAACAGCTTTTGGCTGATGGCAAAATGAGCTTTTAAAGCCACATCTGTAGAGTCTTTGTAACTCTTGATCTCTTGGCCCAAAAGCTTGTATTCATTCTTGTCAGGCCTGGCTAGTGGAAAGTAGATTGAGCTTGAGTCTTTTCCAGGCCTGGAGTAACCACAAGTGTTTGGAAATAGGATGGCTTTGAACTCATTCAAAAATGATGGCTCACCCTTTTCTTTCTTTGAAGGAATAATAATTTCAGGTGTAATTACCCTGAGAATTGTAGTTGTGGTTGGAAAAGAGATTTGAGTTGTGGTGGCTGCAGATGAGAATTGTGAGTTTGCAGAAGATTTCTTTCCCAACTGAGCCACTCTCTTCTCAATAGAATCCAGAACTGCAATTCTTTCAAGCCTTTTCTTTTCCTTTTCAGTATGGAAAGGAGGAGGAATTCTGCTTACCAATTCTGCAGGAGTAGGCATTGGGTCTTTCTCCCTCTTTTTGTTAGCAGCAAGTGTAGTAGATGGACTGGGAAGAGAAACACCAGAGGCCAGAAGTAGATGTTGAAGAAGGCCAGTTTGCACCCTCTGGTGTTGGAGCATCTCTTCCATTCTAGAATTTAAGATCTGCACATTGGTTTCTAGATCCTCCACTTGCTTTTCCAACTGAATTTGCCTTTTCTCAGTTGCAGAGATGGCTGACTTGACTTGAGATGGAAGCTTCTCTTCAATCTGGTCGGTGAGATCAGTTTTGACAGAAGTGATGAGAGAGTTGAGATGCTCTACCTCCTTCTGAAAGTGCAGAGATTGATATTTGTGAAGCTTGAGATTGTCCAGAGCCTGACTGGCAATAGTGGCTGAAATGGATGGAGAAGAGGATGAGCTGTTAGTTGGAGGTTGGAGAATGGTGGAGACTTGCCTTTGTAACTCCATACTGACTGCAGCTGCATTGGCTGACTGAATGGAGAGCCAGGAGGGAAGAGAAGTTGTAGGTTGTTCACCAAGAGATTCCTCAAGTGCATCATTGAGGTCTTCATCACTGTCATCATAGTGAAAATCATCTCCAGCATTGGCAGGCAGAGTTGTAACTGCCTCCTTTGCTCTAAGCATAGATGATGAAGTGTGAATCAGATTTAGACTCCTCTCAGCTGTTTAATTATCCATCCTTGCAAAAGCTTAGATAGAAGACATCCCATGAGTAAAAGTCTCAGGGTCTAGTGAAACACTATCCAGTATGGATCTGTATTCTGCTTGAAATTCTTGTTCACTAAACCCTTCATTGACACCTGCATTTCTCTTATTTTCTCTCTGTTCTTGCATCAAGGGCTCCCCTTGGCTCACCACACTCCTTACCTCTCCCTCACTTACCCTTACTAAAGGGCCACTCTTTTCCTCTCCTTTTTCCTGGCTGGAAGAAATAGCCAGACTCTCCACTCCCTCTCCTTTTGCCAGCTCACTAGGCTGCCTCTCCACTCCAGAGCTCACTTCACTCAATCCTAAAAGTGTTTGTGCCACCATGTGATCAACTGCTGTAGAGAATGGTAGAGTTGTTGAAGTAGCAGCAGTTGTCAACTGATGAAGGACATCAGTTGAAACATGAGCAGTGGAGACATTCAACTGATGAGAGCTGTTAAGCAGATCAGTTGAAGGACAAACACTATTCAACTGATGAAGGAGATCAGTTGAAGAAAATGAAGAAATAGGTTTAGAAGCTGTGACAGTTGAGTCTGTGGTGATTGATTTTGCATGTAAGTCCACAGAACACATTGTCACAGAACAATAAATTTGATGAGATTGATCCAACAAATCATCAAACTGATGATGATCAATCTCAGAATGGGGCTTCTCCAATAAATCTAAAGATGGAGAATTTACAAGTGTGGTGTGGATTAATTCCACATCCACAGAAGAGGTTGAGGATTGTGTTTGAATGGTAGATATAGTAAGATCATGTATATGTGTAACTTGTTGAGAGGAAGAAGGGGCTGTGACTCCACATTTATTGGAGTCACATCAATCTGACTTTGAGAAGAAGTGTGTGCAATGTGCTTTACCTTGTCACTTCTCATCTTCTTTCTCCCATAGGCCTTGATTGGTGAAGAAGTGGTGTCCCTCCCCCTTTTTGGCTGTGTCCCTGGATGGGGACTATTTTCAATAACAACATCCTTTTGGGAGGATGCTGCTAGGGATGAGCTTGAATCCATTTTAATCTCTACAATCTTTTGGGAGACTGCAGAGTGGCTTGGCAGGGCATCACTCTTCTCACCATCCTTATCCTTAGGGCTTCTTTGGTTTTCACCCTTTCCCTCCCCCTCACTTCCTCCAATCACACTCCCCTCAGGGTTGTGCTTCTTAGATTTTACAACAGATGCCTTTCGGGAGGCACCTGAGGTTGGTTTGGAAGATTTGGATTTTGAAGGTTGTGCCACTTGTGTGGACTGTTGATGGGCCTCCTCAACAGCCCTGATGGCAGAAAGCAAAGAAGGTGAGGGTTGAGAAGGAGTAATAGGAAAGCCATGTACCTCTTTTTCTTTTCCAGCCTCCATGATTGGCAGGTAAACCATCTCTAAAGAGGGATAGAGATTCATCCTGAAGAGGTCCTTGAAGATCCTCTTTTCCTGCACAAAACTTGGAAGCTTGGCTTCATGGTTAGAGATGACTAGCTTATCATCAACATGATTAGCCAGCATCATTAGAAATCTAACATAGTAGATATTCCTAGGTCTATCTACCTTATCACCTAACTTCTCCCCAATTTCATGGATCATCAAAGTACCAAAATTATAATACTCATTAGTTAAAAACATGTAAAGCATCTGCAAAATCTGAGAGGTAACAGCATTAAAATTACTAATTTTACCAGAAAAGGATTTCACAAAAGCATCACATAAATAGCTCCACTCTCTTCTAAGACCTCTCCTCTCAATTTTACCTAATGAATCAGTGGGCAAAACATAATTCATAGCATATAACATGTTAACTAACTGAATGTCAGAAGGCAAAGTTGTGACAGTATTTTCAGGAATTTTAAAACATGCATTCATAACATCACAGTTCATGAACAGTATTTTTGAGAGATAAAGAGATAGTGTCATCCTCACTATTAAATTCAGCCGTAGTCCATATCTCTTCCACAACTTCATGGTAGATAGTAGGAGTTGAGAGCATGGCATGAGACAGTTGGCTTGATTTGATGAACTCCATCATCTTGTGATATTCCTTCTCCTCTACTGCCTCAGTGTCTACAAATGATGCGAAGTTGTTCTTCTCATAGATGAACCCACTTAGTGCAGTATATTTCTTCATTGGCGCCATTGTAGTTTACAGAAAAAGCTTGAGGAGAGAAAACTTGTGTTTGCACAGAGAGAAAGTAGAGGGTTTGTGAATTCGAAAGAGTGAGATGAAAAGAAATGAAAATAAATTAAAACACTTAAATACTTTCTCCGAAAATTGCTGTGATTGGCTGATAAATTACCGTTGAGAAAAAATTACTCTTATTCAACTTCTACAAAAATTACACACACAATCGTGTGTATAAAGCAGGAGAGCGATAAAAGAGATTTCAACGGCTCAGATCCAATAATATTTTCAACGGATGAAATAAGTGCCCCTTTTAAACTTCCTATTCAACTGATGATGATCAGTTGAAAGTGTTTTCAACTAGTGTCATCAGTTGAATGAAAAACAAACCAAGAGGGCATTGTTTCAAACATCAGTTGAAACAATTTCACTGGTTCATCAGTTGAAATATTACAGACTTTGTCCAGAATTCTAACTAACTTAATTTTGATAAATTAAAGTTAATTAAATTCTGGATGCCAAATTACAGAAAAGTTCACTAAAAATTAGGAGAAATTTAACATACCTAATTTACTTACCAACCTTGTGAATGTGGATTCATCAAGAGGCTTTGTGAAAATATCTGCAATTTGTTCTTCACTAGGAACAAAATGCATTTCAACAGTACCAGCCATCACATGTTCTCTTATGAAGTGGTATTTGATGTCAATATGCATGGTTCTTGAGTGTTGTACTGGATTTTCAGTTATAGCAATAGCACTGGTGTTGTCACAAAATATTGGGATTTTTGAGAGATTTAAGCCATAATCAAGTAATTGATTTCTCATCCACAATATTTGTGCACAACAGCTTCCAGCTGCAATGTACTCAGCCTCAGCTGTAGAGGTTGATACAGAGTGTTGCTTTTTGCTAAACCAAGAAATCAGTCTGTCACCAAGAAATTGACATGTGCCTGTTGTACTTTTTCTATCAATTTTGCATCCTGCAAAATCAGCATCTGAATATCCAATTAGATCAAATCCAGAGTCTTTAGGGTACCAGATACCAAGATTTGGTGTTCCCTTAAGATATCTGAATATTCTTTTTATAGCAATAAGATGTGATTCTTTAGGATCAGATTGAAATCTAGCACAAAGGCATGTAGAGAACATAATATCTGGTCTACTAGCTGTCAGATATAAAAGAGAACCAACCATGCCTCTATAATTAGAGATGTCCACAGATTTCTCATTAGGACTTAACTCTAATTTGGTGGCTGTTGGCATGGGAGTCTTAGCTTCATTGCAATCCATTAAATCAAACTTTTTAATTAGATCATAGATGTACTTAGTTTGATTTATGAATGTACCTTCCTTTACTTGTTTAACTTGTAAACCAAGAAAGTAGGTGAGCTCTCCCATCATGCTCATTTCATACTGACTTTTCATTAGATTAGCAAACTTCTTGCAAAGTTTCTCATCTGTAGAACCAAAAATTATATCATCTACATAAATTTGAACCAGAATAACGGCACCATTTACATTTCTGTAAAATAGTGTTTTATCCACAGTTCCTCTGGAAAAATGATTATCTAACAAGAATTGAGATAGAGTGTCATACCATGCCCTTGGTGCTTGCTTTAGTCCATAGAGTGCTTTTAATAAAAAGTAAACATACTCTGGAAATTCTGGATCTTCAAAACCAGGAGGCTGACTGACATATACCTCCTCTTCCAGTTCACCATTTAGAAAAGCACTCTTGACATCCATTTGATAAACTTTAAAGTTTGCATAAGCAGCATAGGCCAGGAAGATTCTTATTGCTTCCAGTCTTGCAACTGGTGCAAAGGTCTCATCAAAATCAATTCCTTCAGATTGAGAGTATCCTTTAGCAACAAGCCTTGCCTTGTTTCTAGTGACAACTCCATTCTCATCCACCTTGTTTCTGAATACCCACCTTGTGCCTACAATTGTTCTGTTTTTAGGTTTGGGTACCAGCTTCCATACATTGTTTCTCTCAAATTGATTTAATTCTTCTTGCATAGCAAGGACCCAATCAGCATCTTTGAGAGCATCTTCTATGACTTTAGGTTCATCCTGTGAAAGGAATGCACTATACAAACACTCATCTTGAGTTGCTCTTCTTGTTTGTACAGATGCATTTGCATCTCCAATAATTAGCTCAAAAGGATGATCCCTTGTCCATTTTCTTTGTGGTGGAAGTGATTGCCTTGATGATGTGGCTTCATTGTTGAAGTTCAGGTTTCCATGTTGGAAAGCTCCCCCTAAATTTGACATCTCATTATTTCTAGACTGATTGAAATTTTGAGACATTCTTTCAACTGATGATCCTTGAGGTGTTTCAACTGATCCCTCCAATGTAGTTTCAACTGATGCTTCAGTTGAATTTTCAATAGCAGTTGTTTCTTGCACCAGAGAGTCATCAGTTGGAACATTAATTCCAGGATTGATTCCAACATTCTGAATAGTGTCATCACAATCATCATCACTATCATACAGATCACCTTCACCTTCATTCTCAAATCTGAGATTATCATGAAATCCTTCATCTGACAATCCTTGAATCTTCTTATCATCAAAAACTACATGAATTGATTCCATAACAATGTTGGTTCTCAGATTGTATACTCTAAATGATTTTCCATTAGAATATCCAACAAAAATAGCTTCATCTGCCTTGGCCTCAAATTTTCCAAGATTTTAACCTTGATTTCTTAGAACATAACACTTGCATCCAAATACATGAAGAAAGCTAATTGTTGGCTTCTTTCCTTTGAAGAGTTGGAAAGGAGTTAGATTATGAGGTTTGGTAATTAGTGAAATGTTTTGAGTAAAACAAGCAGTATTCACAGCTTCAGCCCAAAAATAGGTTGGAAGTTGAGCTTCATTAATCATGGTTCTTGCAGCCTCAATAAGAGTTCTATTCTTCCTTTCAACAACACCATTTTGTTGTGGAGTTCTTTGTGCAGAGAACTCATGGATAATTCCCTTTTCCTCACAAAATTCTTTCATCACAGAATTCTTGAATTCTGTTTCATTGTCACTTCTTATCCTTCCAACTTTGACATCTGGATTGTTGTTTAATGCCTTGATATGATTGATGATGATTTTCCCAGCTTCATCCTTAGAATGCATGAAGAAAGTCCAAGTAAATTTTGAAAAATCATCAACAATCACTAAGCAATATTTTTTCTTTGAAATGGACATTATGTTGACTGGTCCAAATTAATCCATATGCAAGAGCTGAAGGGGCTTCACAATTGATGAAAGAGATTTGCTTTTGAAAGAGCTCCTCTTTTGCTTTCCTAGCTGACAAGCTCCACACAAGCCATCTTTGGAGAATTCCAGCTTTGGTAATCCTCTTACCAAATCCTTCTTAACTAACTCATTCAAGGTTTTGAAATTTAGATGAGACAACCTCTTGTGCCATAGCCAACTGTCATCTGAGCTTGCTTTGCTGAGAAGGCAAGTGATAGATTCAGACTTTACAGAATTGAAGTCAGCTACATACACATTTCCTTTCCTTTGTCCAATCAGAACCACATTGTTGTCATCTCCTTTGGTGACAACACAAGCTGCAGGAGTGAAATTAACTTTGTAACCTTTGTCACGGAGCTGACTGATGCTAAGCAAATTGTGCTTAAGACCAGACACCAATGCAACTTCATCAATGATGACATTCTCTTTTGCAATCAAGCCATATCCCATAGTATATCCTTTGCTGTCATCTCCAAAGGTAATGCTAGGGCCAGCTTTCTCTACAAACTTTGTGAGCAGGGAAGAATCACCAGTCAAGTGCCTGGAGCATCCACTATCCAAGTACCACAAATTCTTCTTGTGGTTTCCCTGCACACATTTCACAAACAGATCAAGTTGATTTTGGTACCCAAATTGCTTTGGGTCCAGATTTGTTAGTCTTAACAGCTTTTCCCTCATTCTCAACTTTTCCCTTGGATTGAACTGGTTCAATCTTTGGTTTTGGTTGAGAGGATGGAACATCAACTTTGTTCTTAAACACAGGCCTTTGAGGTATGCATACATTGTTCATGCCATGCAGATTTGAATGGAATTGAGGCATGTTAAAAGCATTGAAATATGGATTGAACATATATGGCATGCTTGGCTGAGAATATGGATTGTGAGGCAATAAACCAGGCATCATATTCATAGCAGATAAATTCATGTGAGGAACAGATGTCAGAGATGTCATAGGAATAGGCAAAGATAAATTAGGAGCAGTCACAGTTTTACAATTAGCAGATAAATGATTTACACTACCACATTTACTGCAGGTTTTTCTAGGAGCACTTGCATTGGGAGTGTAATTGGTGTGCTTGTTAACTCCTATTTTACCATTTCTATTTCCCTTCTTCTTTTTAGTCTCTTCTGATTTATGCTCACTAGCATCCAACTTCTTCTTGTTCTTATTACTGGAATTAAGAGTGTTGTTAACACTATCACTTGTCTCAGAAGAACTATTCTCACCTTTAACAAAGTTCTTTTTAATAAGACCATATTTCTTGTTGAGCTTCTTGAGAACTTTCTTGTCAACTGGTGAGTTTTTGTTCAACTGATGACTCTCATCAGTTGAGACTTTGCTTTTCAACTGATGATCATCATCAGTATTCTCATCACTTGAACTGTTCTCAGATATCTCAAGAACTTTCTTATTCCTTTTCCATTCATTCTCCACAAAGGTTTCTCTACCTTGCATGTTGATGATATGAGTGGAAACATCTCTCCCAGATTTCCATTTGGCAATAATCTCTTGTTCCTTATCAAGCTGTTTTCTTATGATCTCTTCTCTTTTCGGAACAACCAAGAGATCATCTTTGGCTGTCTGACACTCAATTTTCAGTTTCTCAAACTCAATAAATTGAGCTTCTAAAGCACTGTTTCTGTCACTAAGAAAGGTGTTAGCTTCCTTAATCCTACTATTTTCCTTAGTGAGAGATTTTAAAGAAACATGCAAATGATACAGTTCTGTAGACATTTCATTTATGGTAGCATTGCATTCATCTTTAGTTAACTCAACTAGGTTTGTAGTGAATACCTGACTACTGCTTCCAGTGTTTTCTCCTTGATCTGTGGAGTTGGCCATTAGAGCTAGATTGACAAACTCCTCCTCTTCATCAGAATCATCTCCAGCTGCCCAATCATCCTTTGTGATGAATGCTCTTTCCTTTTGTTTGAGAAGTTCATAATATTTCTTTTTATAGTCAATGTTTTCACTTGACCTCTTCTCAACTTTAGGCTTTCTGCACTCATTTGCAAACTGACCTGCATTCCCACAATTGAAGCACTTGAATTTTGATCTGTCAACCATGCTTCTATCAGACTTGGGATTGCCTTTGAATGATTTTGCAGAATTGAAATTCTTTTTGAATTTCAGTTTGGAGAATCTTCTTGACAGGAAGGCTAGATGTTCATCAATTCCATCACTTTCTTCACCAGAATCAGCTACATCTTTCTCTTTTCCTTTTCCTTTGCTTGACTCTGAGCTTTCTTCTTTGACCAACTTCTCAGTTTTTTCAACTTGAGACTTTCCCTTGTCCTTGACGGTATCATCAAGAGATGCAACTAGAGCCATAGATGAATGCCCTTTCTTTTGGCTTTTCTCAATCTCTTCATCTTACTCCATTTCAAGCTCATAAGTCTTTAAGGTTCCATACAGTCTCTCTAGAGTATAGTCTTTGAATTCTTGTGTGTTTCTGAGAGAGACTGTCATAGGTTTCCATTCTTTGGGAAGAGCTCTTAAGAATTTCAAATTTGAATCCTTAACTTGATATACTCTTCCAAAAAGCTTTAGACCATTTAACAGTTTTTGAAATCTGTTAAAAGTGTCACTCAAACCTTCACCAGACTTGAAATGGAATGACTCATATTGTTGAATCAGAAGCTGCATTTTGTTTTCTCTTACTTGCTCATTCCCTTCACCAAATGGTCCTAATGGTGTCCCAAACCTCTTTAGCACTTGTGCAGCTGATAACACTGTCAATCATTTCTTGATCCAAACCATTGAACAGAAGGTTCATGGTTTTCTTGTCCTTGTGCACTTTTTCAGTATCTTCTTGAGAATACTCATGTATAGGTTTTGGAATCATTTTACCTACCATACCTTCACCATCAGCTCCCATACTGGTGCAGACCTTCATTGGGACATGAGGTCCTTTCTCAATGCAGTTCACATAGCTTTCATCAATGGACAACAAATGCAAATGCATTCTCACTTTCCAGTGAAAGTAGTTGTCTTTGTCAAGAACAGGAATCTTCACTCCAGCATCCTTCTTTCCCATCTTTCTTTAGCAGTGTTGATCTTTTTCCCTGTTTGTTGGGAACCTCGCTCTGATACCAATTGTTATTTTACACTAACTATAAGAAAGATTGTAGAAGGGGGGGTTGAATACAATCTTTTACAAATTTAAAAGATTCAAGAACAATACACTAAGAACACTGTAAACAGAAAAACACCAAGTATTAAAAATACGGGTGGATTGAATGATCCACCCGTGAGATTTTATATAGAAGAATCTGTGGATTGTTTACAATTCGCACAGCTGCTGGTTCATCACTCAAGAACAAGTTCTAACTCTCAGATATTCTCTTAAGTAATTAACAAGTTCAACTGATGCTTCTAACTTGGTTATATACTCCAAGTTTTACAAAGCTTTTAGCTAGATTACAAAATGCACTCTAATCTAAAAACAATGCTGCACAACTTTGTCTTATGCATGCTTTCTGAGATGTCTTCATCTTTGACCATCATCTTGATTTGATCCAGATTGCATTGCATGAGATAAGTATGTTTCTGCTTCTTCTTTATTTTTCTAATCAGGCTTCCATGTCCGTTTTAGTGTAATTCGATCCATGTGATTTGTCAGACTTAAGCTCTAGTCACTTTCAACTGCTCTTTGCTTCATCAGTTGAAAGTTCTGGTTACTTTCAACTGCTCTTGACTTCATCAGTTGAATGTTGTGCTAGGCTCATCAGTTGAACGAATTACAAACTTCATCAGTTGAATGATGTTCCCGTCTCATCAGTTGAATACTTTGTCTTCAGTTGAATGCTTGGTTTTCATCAGTTGAAACATGATCCAGTCTTCATCAGTTGAATAGTTACATCTCATCAGTTGAATATCCTTCACTTAGATAAAATTACATGGCATTGGATATTTACAATTAGCCATCCTATTCTACCCATCCGTTGATAATTCCCAAGGATAAGAAATATAACAATTACAACTGAAATTTGATAAAGATTCTAACTAAGACATGTTACAAAATGTTTATGTTATCATCAAAAGTTATTGATTCCTAACACTTGATGATAACAAAACATAAATAAAATAAAATGCAGAATTTAAATACAAGAGTTAGAAAAATTTACAGATGATTATGCTCCTCTAGACTGAGCAGATTACTTGTTCCTAGAAGATCTTCTTCTTCTGGACTTAAGTTTTTCTTCAAGAATATCAATCTGTTTCTGAAAAATCCTGTAGAACCATTCTTCATCACTGTCCTGTCTGTTAAGCTTGGATTGGAGAGTCTTCAAAGTGTTCAAGCTAGCAACTTTGAGTTGATCTTTAGGTCTGAAAAATCTCCTAACACCTTGACTGTCCCTAAACTCCATGATTGGAGTTGGTTCATGGTGAATTTTATTTCCAGTGTAGGGGATTTTCAGCCTTCTTTGTAGACTAGCATCTGAGGACCATTCCTTCCTGATTTCAAGGATTCTCTTCAATACCATCTGCTTGGCAGGTGGTGTAAATCCTCCTGTCCTCTACATGGAAGCATAAATCTTGGTTAGAGAACTGAATCCTTCAGAACTCAGAACCCTGTGAAGAGGCCAGGTGACATCACCTTTGCTTTTGAATGAGAATACCAGTCTTTCAGGAAGCTTGGAAGTTGCTTCTATTCCTCTGACTTCTTGAAGATCATCCAACTCCAGCTCTAACTCAGAAATTTCTTCAATGTTGGCAATGACAAGATAGTCATCTGAATTTTCAGGTTCTTTTGGAGGTTTTGGAGGGTTAGCCATTCTCTTAGCCACAGACTTCACTTTCTTCTTTGGTTTTGGAGTTTCTTGAACAAGGAAGGCTGGGATTGGAATATTGTCAAGATCAATTGGCTCCTCCTTTGGTATTATTGGCTCATCATGAAAGTTGACATCTGGATGCATCACTGTGGTGTCTTTGATTGGAGAAGAAGGTTTTGAGATAGGTACAGACTTTTCAGGCACTTCTTCTCTTCTTTTGGCAGCCTCAGGCATCTTTGATCTAGACTTGACCCTCTTTTTCTTTCGAGAATTTTCAAGAGCCAGTCTATTTTCACTTTGTAGTTCAGCTGCCAACTCTTCTTCAAGCTCAATAGCATATCTTTCATCAACCTCTATTTCTTGATTCAAAGAGAGTTGAGACTCATACTCTTTTCTTTCACAGTCTCTGGCCACCTCTTCAGCTTTTGCAAATGAGTAGTGAGGATGGCCAGTTCCAATAAACAGCTTTTGTCCTTCTCTGTAGATGATGGCAAAATGTGATTTCAGAGCCATATCTGTAGAATCTTTGTAGCTCTTAATTTCTTGGCCCAAAAGCTTATACTCATTCTTGTTAGGCCTGGCTGGTGGAAAGTAGATTGAACTTGAGTCTTTTCCAGGCCTAGAATAACCACAACTATTTGGAAATAGGGTGGCTTTGAATTCATTCACAAATGATCGCTCACCCTTTTCTTTCTTTGAAGGCATGACAATTTCAGGTCTGATTACCCTGAGAATTGTAGTTGTTATGGGAAAAGAGGTTGGAACTGCAGATGTAGATTGTGAATTTGAAGTTGCAGAAGCTTTCTTATCCAGCAGAGCCAATCTCTTTTCTATGGAGTCCAAAGCTGCAAGTCTTTCAAGCCTCTTCTGTTCTTTAGCAGTATGAAAGGGAGGAGGAATTCTGCTCACCAACTCTGCAGGAGAAGGCAAGGGTTCTTTCTCCCCCTTTTTGTTAGCATCAAGTGCAGCAGAAGGACTGGGAAGAGAAATGCCAGATGCCAAAAGAAGATGTTGGAGAAGTCCAGTTTGCACCCTTTGGTGTTGGAGCATCTCTTCCATTCTTGAGTTTAAAACTTGAACATTTTCTTCCAGAGTTGTCACTTGATTTTCCAATTGAGCTTGCTTCTTTTCAGATGTAGACAGTGCAGTTTTGACTTGAGTAGTGAACTTCTCATCAATCTGGTTAGATAAGTCTGTTTTAACAGATGTGATGAGAGAGTTGAGATGTTCAGCTTCTTTCTGGAAATGGAGAGACTGATACTTGTGCAGTTTGACATTTTCAAGGGCTTGACTAGCAAAAGTAGCAGTAATGGATGGAGAAGAAGAAGAGCTCCCAGCTTGTGGATGGAGAAGTGATGTGGCTTGCCTTTGCAACTCAAGACTGACTGCAGTTGCATTGGCAGACTGAATGGAGAGCCAAGATGGAAGAGAGACTGTAGGCTTTTCACCAAGAGAATCCTCAAGAGCTTCATTGAGGTCTTCATCACTATCATCATAATGGAAATCATCACCAGCATTGGCAGGCAGAGTTGCAAGTGCCTCCTTTGCTCTAAGCATGGATGATGTAGTGTGAATGAGATTTAAACTCCTCTCAGCTGCTTGATTGTCCATCCTTGCAAAAGCTTGAACAACAGACATCCCATGAGTAAAAGTCTCAGGGTCTAGTGGCACACTATCCAATAAGGATCTATATTCAGCTTGATAAGCTTGCTCACTAAACCCTTCATTGACACCTGCATTTCTCTCAATTTCTCTCTGTTCTTGCATCAAGGGCTCCCCTTGGCTCACCACACTCCTTACCTCTCCCTCACTTACCCTTTCTAAAGGGCCACTCAGTTCCTCTCCTTTTTCCTGGCTAGAAGAAATTGCCAGACTCTCCACTCCCTCTCCTTTTGCCAGCACCCAAGGCTGCCTCTCCACTCCGGAGCTCACATCACTCAATCCTAATAGTGTTTGTGCTACCATGTGATCAACTGCTGTAGAGAAAGGCAGATTTGTTGAAGTAGCAGCAGTTGTCAACTGATGAGGGACATCAATTGAAACATGAGTAGTAGATGCTTTCAACTGATGAAGATTGTCAAGCACATCAGTTGAAGGACAAACACTAGTCAACTGATGAAGGAGATCAGTTGAAGATGCGGAAGAAAAAGGCAGAGAAGTTGTGACAGTTGAGTCTGTGGTGATTGATTTTAAATGTAAATCCACAGAACACATTGTCACAGTAGAAGAAATTGGGTGAGAAAGATCCAACAAATCATCAAAATGATGATGATCAATCTCAAAGAGGGCTTCTCCATGAAATCCAAAGATGGAGAATTTACAAGTGTGGTGTGGATTAATTCCACATCCACAGAAGAGGTGGGGGAATGTGTTTGAGCTGTAGATATAGTAAGGTCATGAATGTGCAAGATAGGTTGAGAAGAAGAAGGGGGCTGTGACTCCACATTTATTGGAGTCACATCAAGCTGACTTTGAGAAGTTACAGGCATGAAATCCAGAATGGATGCCTGTGTGTGTGCAGAGTGCTTTGCCCTCTCACCTTTGAGCTTCTTTCTCCCATAGGCTTTTATAGGTGAAGAAGTAGTGTCCCTCCCCCTCTTTTGCTGTATCCCTGGATGGGGACTATTTTCAATAGCAACATCCTTTTGGGAGGATGCTGCTAGGGATGAGGTAGAATCCTTTTTAAGCTCTACAGTCTTTTGGGAGACTGCAGAGTGGCTGGGCCGGTTATCACTCATCTCTCCAGCCTTATCCTTAGGGTTTCTTTGATTTTCACCCTTTCCCTCCCCCTCACTTCCTCCAATCACACTCCCCTCAGGTTTGTGCTTCTTAGATTTTACAACAGATGCCTTTTGGGAGGCACCTGAAGTTGGTTTGGAAGATTTGGATTTTGAAGGTTGTGCCACTTGTGTGGACTGTTGATAAGCCTCCTCAACAGACCTGATTGCAGAAAGCAAAGAAGGTGAGGGTTGAGAAAGAGTAATAGGAAAGCCATGTACCTCTTTTTCCTTTCCAGCCTCCATGATTGGCAGGTAAACCACCTCTAAAGAGGGATAGAGATTCATCCTTAAGAGGTCCTTGAAGACCCTCTTTTCCTGCACAAAACTTGGAAGCTTGGCTTCCTGGTTAGAGATGACTAGCTTATCATCAACATGATTAGCCAGCATCATTAGAAATCTAACATAGTAGATATTCCTAGGTCTATCTACCTTATCACCTAACTTCTCCCAATTTCATGGATCATCAAAGTACCAAAATTATAATACTCATTAGTTAAAAACATGTAAAGCATCTGCAAAATCTGAGAGGTAATAGCATTAAAATTACTAATTTTACCAGAAAAAGATTTCACAAAAGCATCACATAAATAGCTCCACTCTCTTCTAAGACCTCTCCTCTCAATTTTACCTAATGCAGCAGTGGGCAAAACATAATTCATAGCATATAACATGTTAACAAACTGAATGTCAAAAGGCAAAGTTGTGACAGTATTTTCAGGAATTTTAAAACATGCATTCATAACATCACAGTTAATTACATGAACAGTATTTTTGAGAGAGAAAGAGATAGTGTCATCCTCACTATTAAATTCAGCCGTAGTCCATATCTCTTCCACAACTTCATGGTAGATAGTGGAAGTTGAGAGCATGGCATGAGACAGTTGGCTTGATTTGATGAACTCCATCATCTTGTGATATTCCTTCTCCTCTACTGCCTTAGTGTCCACAAATGATGCGAAGTTGTTCTTCTCATAGATGAAGTTAGTGGGAGAAGAGTATTTCTTCATTGGCGCCATTGCAGTTACAGTAAAAAGCTTGAAGAACATGAAGGCTTTCTTTGCACAGAGAGAGAAGGGGAGTTTGTGAATTCGAAAGAGTGAAGTGAAAAGAAATGAAAATAAATTAAATCACTTAGATACTTTCTCAGAAGATTGCTGTGATTGGCTGAGAAATTACGGTTGAGAAAAAATAACTCTTATTTAACTCTACAAAAATTACACACACGATCGTGTGTATAAAGCAGGAGAGAGATAAAAGAAATTTCAACGGCTCAGATCTGATAATATTTTCAACGGATGAAATAAGCGCCTCTTTAAAATTCTTATTCAACTGATGATGATCAGTTGAAAGTGTTTTCAACTAGTGTCATCAGTTGAATGAAAAAAAAGACAAGAGAGCATTGTTTCAAACATCAGTTGAAACAATTTCACTATTTCATCAGTTGAAATATTACACATTTTATCCAGAATTATAACTAACTAAATTTTGAGAAATCAAAATTAGTCAAATTCTGGCTGCCAAATTACAGAAAAATTCACTACAAATTAGGAGAAATTTAACATACCTAATTTACTTACCAACCTTGTGAATGTGGATTCATCAAGGGGCTTTGTGAAAATATCTGCAATTTGTTCTTCACTTGGAACAAAATGCATTTCAACTGTACCAGCCATCACATGTTCTCTTATGAAGTGATATTTGATGTCAATATGATTGGTTCTTGAGTGTTGTACTGGATTTTCAGTTATAGCAATAGCACTGGTGTTGTCACAAAATATTGGGATTTTTGAGAGATTTAAACCATAATCAAGTAATTGATTTCTCATCCACAATATTTGTGCACAACAACTTCCAGCTGCAATGTATTCAGCCTCAGCTGTAGAGGTTGAAACAGAGTGTTGCTTTTTCCTAAACCAAGAAATCAGCCTATCTCCAAGAAATTGACATGTGCCTGTTGTACTTTTTCTATCAATTTTGCATCCTGCAAAGTCAGCATCTGAATATCCAATTAGATCAAATCCAGAGTCTTTAGGGTACCAAATACCAAGATTTGGTGTTCCCTTAAGATATCTTAATATTCTTTTTATAGCAATAAGATGTGATTCTTTAGGATCAGATTGAAATCTAGCACAGAAGCATGTAGAAAACATAATATCTGGTCTACTAGCTGTCAGATATAAAAGAGAACCAACCATGCCTCTATAATTAGAGATGTCCACAGATTTCTCATTAGGACTTAACTCTAATTTGGTGGCAGTTGGCATGGGAGTCTTAGCTTCTTTGCAATCCATTAAATCAAACTTTTTAAGTAAATCATAGATGTACTTAGTTTGATTTATGAATATACCTTCCTTTACTTGTTTAACTTGTAAACCAAGAAAGTAGGTGAGCTCTCCCATCATGCTCATTTCATACTGATTTTCATTAGATTAGCAAACTTTTTGCAAAGTCTCTCATCTGTAGAACCAAAAATTATATCATCTACATAAATTTGAACCAAAATAAAGGCACTACTTACATTTATGTAAAATAGTGTTTTATCCACAGTTCCTCTGGAAAAATGATTATCTAACAAAAATTGAGATAGAGTGCCATACCATGCCCTTGGTGCCTGCTTTAATCCATAAAGTGCTTTTAATAAAAAGTAAACATACTCTGGAAATTCTGGATCTTCAAAACCAGGAGGCTGACTTACATATACCTCCTCTTCCAGTTCACCATTTAGAAAAGCACTTTTGACATCCATTTGATGAACTTTAAAGTTTGCATGAGCAGCATAGGCCAATAAGATTCTTATGGCTTCCAATCTTGCAACTGGTGCAAATGTCTCATCAAAATCAATTCCCTCAGATTGAGAGTATCCTTTAGCCACAAGCCTTGCTTTGTTTCTGGTGACAACTCCATTCTCATCCATCTTGTTTCTGAATACCCACCTTGTGCCTACAATTGTTCTATTCTTAGGCTTGGGTACCAGCTTCCATACTTTGTTTCTCTCAAATTGATTTAATTCTTCTTGCATAGCAAGAACCCAATCAGCATCTTTGAGAGTTTCTTCTATTACTTTAGGTTCATCCTGTGAAAGAAATGCACTGTACAAACATTCATCTTGAGTGGCTCTCCTTGTTTGTACAAATGCATTTGCATCTCCAATTATTAATTCAAAAGGATGATCCCTTGTCCATTTTCTTTGAGGTGGAAGTGATTGTCTTGATGATGTAGCTTCATTGTTATAGTTCAGATTTCCATGTTGAAAAGCTCCCCCTAAATTTGACATCTCATTATTTCTAGATTGATTGAAATTTTGAGACATTCTTTCAACTGATGATCCTTGAGGGGTTTCAACTGAAGCCTCCAATGTAGTTTCAACTGATGCTTCAGTTGAGTTTTCAATAGCAGTTGTTTCTTGCCCCAAGGTCTCATCAGTTGGAATATTAATACCAGGATTAATTCCAGCATTCTGAACAGAATCATCACTATCATATAGATCACCTTCACCTTCATTCTCAAATCTGAGATTATCATGAAATCCTTCATCTGTCAATCCTTGAATCTTTTTATCATCAAAAACTACATGAATTGATTCCATAACAATGTTGGTTCTCAGATTGTATACTCTAAATAATTTTCCATTAGAATATCCAACAAAAATAGCTTCATCTGCTTTGGCTTCAAATTTTCCAAGATTTTCACCTTGATTTCTTAGAACATAACACTTGCATCCAAATACATGAAGAAAGCTAATTGTTGGCTTCTTTCCCATGAAGAGTTGAAAAGGAGTTAGATTGTGAGATTTGGTAATTAGAGAAATGTTTTGAGTAAAACAAGCAGTGTTCACAGCTTCAGCCCAAAAATAGGTTGGAAGTTGAGCTTCATTAATCATGGTTCTTGCAGCCTCAATGAGAGTTCTATTCTTCCTTTCTACCACACCATTTTGTTGTGGAGTTCTTGGTGCAGAAAACTCATGAATAATTCCCTTTTCTTCACAAAATTCTTTCATCACAGAATTCTTGAATTCTGTTCCATTATCACTTCTTATTCTTTCAACTTTGACATCTGGATTGTTGTCTAATGCCCTGATATGATTGATAATGATTTTTCCAGCTTCATCCTTAGAATGCAGGAAGAAAGTCCAAGTACATTTTGAAAAATCATCAACAATCACTAGACAATATTTCTTCTTTGAAATGGACATTATATTGACTGGTCCAAACAAATCCATATGCAAGAGCTAAAGAGGTTTCACAATTGATGAAAGAGATTTGCTTTTGAAAGAGCTTCTCTTTTGCTTTCCTTGCTGACAAGCTCCATACAGACCATCTTTGGAGAATTCATGCTTTGGTATTCCTCTTACCAAATCCGTCTTGACTAACTCATTTAATGTCTTGAAGTTTAAATGAGACAATCTTTTGTGCCATAGCCAACTATCATCTGAGCTTGCTTTGCTGAGAAAACAAGTGATTGATTCAGACTTGACAGAATTGAAGTCAGCTACATGCACATTTCCTTTCCTTTGTCCAATTAGTACCACATTGCTGTCATCTCCTTTTGGTGACAACACAGGCTGCAGGAGTGAAATTGACTTTGTATCCTTTGTCACAGAGTTGACTGATGCTAAGCAAATTATGCTTAAGACCAGACACCAATGCAACCTCATCTATGATGACATTCTCTTTTGCTATCAAGCCATATCCCATAGTATATCCTTTGCTGTCATCTCCAAAGGTAATGCTAGGGCCAGCTTTCTTTACAAACTTTGTGAGCAGGGAAGAATTACCAGTCATGTGCCTGGAGCATCCACTATCTAAGTACCACAAATTCTTCTTATGGTTTCCCTGCACACATTTTAAAAACAGATCAAGTTGATTTTGGTACCCAAATTGCTTTGGGTCCAGATTTGTTAGTCTTAACAGCTTTTCCTTCATTCTCAACTTTTCCCTTGGATTGGAGTGGTTCATTCTTGGGTTTTGGTTGAGAAGTTGGAATTTCAACATTGTTTTTAAACACAGGCATTTGAGGCATGCATACATTGTTTATACCATGCAGGTTTGAATGGAATTGAGGCATGTTAAAAGCATTGAAATATGGATTGAACATATATGGCATGCTAGGCTGAGAATATGAATTATGAGGCAATAAACCAGGCATCATGTTTATAGCAGATAAGTTCATGTGAGGAACAGATGGCATGGGAATAGGCAATGATAAATTGGGAGCAATCACAGTTTTACAATTAGCAGATAAGTGATTTACACTACCACATTTACTGCAAGTTTTCCTAGGAGCACTGGCATTGGGTGTGTAATTAGTGTGCTTATTGACTCCAATTTTACCATTTCTATTCCCTTTCTTCTTCTTAGTCTCTTCTGATTTAAGCTCACTAGCATCCAATTTCTTCTTGGTCTTATTACTGGAGTTATGAGTGTTGTTGACACTTTCACTAGTCTCAGAAGAATTATTCTCACCTTTAACAAAGTTCTTCTTAACAGGACCATATTTCTTGTTGAGTTTCTTGAGAACTTTCTTGTCAACTGATGAGTTTTTGTTCAACTGATGATTCTCATCAGTTGAAGCTTTACTTTTCAACTGATGATCATCATCAGTATTCTCATCACTTGAACTGATCTCAGAGATCTCAAGAGCTTTCTTATTCCTTTTCCATACATTCTCCACAAAGGTTTCTCTACCTTGCATGTTGATGATATTAGTGGAAATATCTCTCCCAGATTTCCATTTAGCTATAATTTCTTGTTCCTTATCAAGCTGTTTTCTTATGATCTCTTCTCTTTTTAATACAGCCAAAAGATCATCCTTGGTTGTTTGACATTCAATCTTCAGTCTCTCAAACTCAATGAATTGAGTTTCTAGAGCACTGTTTCTATCTCTAAGAAAGGTGTTAGCTTCCCTAATTCTACAATTTTCCTTAGTAAGAGATTTCAAAGAGACATGCAAATGATATAACTCAGTAGACATTTCATTGATAGTAGCATTGCATTCATCTTTAGTTAACTCTACTAAGTTTGTAGTGAATACCTGATTGCTGCTTCCAGTGTTTTCTTCTTGATCTGTGGAGTTGGCCATTAGAGCAAGATTGACAAACTCCTCCTCATCTTCAGAATCATCTCCAGCTGCCCAATCATCTTTTGTAATGAATGCTCTTTCTTTTTGCTTGAGAAGTTCATAATATTTCTTTTTGTAATCCATATGATCATTGGATCTCTTCTCAGCTTTTGGTTTTCTGCATTCATTAGCAAAGTGACTTGCATTTCCACAGTTGAAGCACTTGAATTTGGATATGTCCACCATGCTTCTATCAGGCTTGGAGTTGCCTTTAAATGATTTTGCAGGGTTGAAATTCTTCTTGAATTTCAGTTTGGAGAATCTTCTTGATCGGAAGGCTAAGTGCTCATCAATCCCATCACTTTTTTCGTCAGAATCAGCTACATCTTTTCCTTTTCCTTTACTTGATTCTGAGCTCTCTTCTTTGACCAACTTCTCAGTTTCTTCAACTTGAGATTTTCCCTTGTCCTTGACAGTTTCATCAAGAGATGCAACTAAAGCCACAGATGAATACCCTTTCTTTTGGATTTTCTCTATTTCTTCATCTTGTTCCATTTCAAGCTCATAGGTCTTCAGAGTTCCATACAGTCTCTCTAGAGTGTAGTCTTTAAATTCTTGAGTGTTTCTGAGAGAGACTGTCATGGGTTTCCATTCTTTGGGAAGAGCTCTCAAGAACTTCAAGTTTGAATCTTTAACCTGATATACTCTTCCAAAAAGTTTCAGACCATTTAACAGTTTCTGAAATCTGTTAAATGTGTCACTCAAACTTTCACCAGCCTTGAAATGGAATGACTCATATTGTTGAATCAGCAACTGCATTTTGTTTTCTCTTACTTGCTCATTCCCTTCACAGATGATCCTGATGGTGTCCCAAACTTCTTTGGCACTTGTGCAGCTGATAACACTATCAATCATTTCTTGATCCAAACCATTAAACAGAAGGTTCATGGTTTTCTTGTCCTTGTGCACTTCTTCAGTATCTTCTTGAGAATACTCATGGATAGGTTTTGGAACCATTTTACCTACCATATCTTCACCATCAGCTCCTATACTGGTGCAGACCTTCATTGGGACATGAGGTCCTTTCTCAATGCAGTTCACATAACTTTCATCAATAGAAAACAAATGCAGATGCATTCTTACTTTCCAGTGAAAGTAGTTGTCTTTGTCAAGAACAGGAATCTTCACTCCAGCATCCTTCTTTCCCATCTTTCTTTAGTAGTGTTGATCTTTTTCCCTGTTTGTTGGGAACCTCGCTCTGATAATTGTTATTTTACACCAACTATAAGAAAGATTGTAGAAGGGGGGGTTGAATACAATCTTTTACAAAAATAAAAGATTCAAGAACAAACACTTTAAAACAACAAACAGAAAACACCAAGTATTAAAAATACAGGTGGATTGAATGATCCACCCGTGAGATTTTATATTGAAGAATCTGTGGATTGATTACAATTCGCACAGCTGCAGGTTCATCACTTGAACAAATTCTAACTCTCAGATTTTCTCTCAAGTATTTTCGAACAAGTTCAACTGATGCTACTAATTTGGTTATATACTCCAAGTTTTACAAAGCTTTTAACTAGAATACAAATTGCACTTTAATCTAAAACAATGCCGCACATCTTTGTCTTATGCATGCTTTCTGAGATGTCTTCATCTTTGACCGTCATCCTGATTTGATCCAGATTGCATTGCATGAGATAAGAATATTTCTGCTTCTTCTTTATTTTCCTAATCAGGCTTCCATGTCTATTTTAGTGTAATTCGATCCATGTGATTTGTCAGACTTAAGCTCTAGTCACTTTCAACTGCTCTTTGCTTCATCAGTTGAAAGTTCTGGTTACTTTCAACTGCTCTTGACTTCATCAGTTGAGAGTTCTTTCATCAGTTGAACGAATTACAGACTTCATCAGTTGAATGCTGTTCCAGTCTCATCAGTTGAATTCCTTAGCATCATCAGTTGAATACTTTGTCTTCAGTTGAATGCTTGGTTTTCATCAGTTGAAACATGACCCAGTCTTCATCAGTTGAATAGTTACATCTCATCAGTTGAATATCCTTCACTTAGATAAAATTACATGGCATTAGATATTTACAATTAGCCATCCTATTCTACCCATCCATTGATAATTCCCAAAGACAAGAAGTATAACATCAAAATGTTTATGTTATCATCAAAAATTATTGATTCCTAACAAATATGTGGTTTGTATTTCATCAATCATTCATAAATCACAATTTAACAACACTAATTAATTATGTCAATTAAAATCAAAAGCAAGAATGCATGCATAATTGTGGGACTGCCTAAAACTTGACATATATGAATCAGTTGATTAGATGGCGTTGCTGATGTGTCATAATTTAAATACGTGGCTTTATGACGTGGCTTTATTCAAATTATGTGGACTTCTTGACGTGGCATCGTTCAGGAATTATGATATAAATAGATGTATATTAACATTTTACTTGATTTTATATGCGCGATACAAAAGTTACATTCATTACACCAATATTGCATTTTTCTTAATTATTCTGCATTACATAATCAAAATATAACAAAAATATAAACAATAAGTCGAATGATTGTAACAATTAAATTAGCATGTTTCACGTGTTTATTGTACTAAATGAAACATGTGAAGACCCTTTTTTATATTCCTAAATGAAAAAATAAAATCAATCACCATATTTTTTTTTATTTATAGGTATATAATTTTTTAATTTTAATTTATCAAGTATGCGAATTAAACCCGAACCTGAAGCGAAACCTAACGGGTCGGATTTGGATCTTCATTTTAGATACCCGGACCTGGACCCGAACAGACCCAAAATATAATGGATCGGGTTTGGATCTCAAAAAATCGACCCAATCCGACCTGTTGCATGTGGAACTTTCTCAATACAATTTATGTAACTTGTATCAAGTGACAGAAGATGCATCCACATCTTCCCTTTCTAATGAAAAAACTATTCATTCTCAAGAACTGGAATCTCGACTCCTTCATCCTTGTTTCCCATTAATGTTGATTGTTTGAGATCTTTACTTGTACATAAAAATCTCGCTCTAATACCAATTATCATTTAACAATACAAATACTGATGTTATATTGTAGAAGGAGGGTTGAATACAATCCACGAAATTTATAAACTTAATTCATATTTTAAAAATTTTAGAAAGCTTAACCGACTAATTAAATTATATATAAAAGTATATATATATATATATATATATATATATATATAGCATAATAATAGTTATTTTATTAAATATTGATTTCAACATTAATCTAAGATTATGAGGTGTTCTTTTGACGAAAAATGGCCCACAATTTAATAATTTTGGGTTAAAATGCCCCAAATAACATAACCCAAAAAGATGCCCTCTATGAGAAAGACACGTGAGATCGTCTACCACTGCTTAATATACCTCAGACGCAACATAGTGTTGCGTTGTTGGCTACTTTTTTTTTTCTTTCTTAAAAATAATTTTGGTAATCCATAATAAAGTAATAATTGGTACGTAAATTAACCATCGTTAAATTATTTTAGGGTTCATTTTTGAGTTTTAGAATGATTAATTTATATTTGAAATTAAATGGACCGACGTTAAGGGTTTAAACCCTAATTAATTCGAGACTTTAGGGTCTAGAGGCCTTAAAGCCGAGGAACCAGTTCAATAAATTAATAGTTGGAACATAAAGTAACAGTCGTTAATATTTTAGGTTTCATATTTGGGTTTTAGAAAGATTTATTTATAATTGAAAAATAAATTATAGCGTTTTACCTTAAAACGCTACATGAAGTAATGTTTTTATATTTTGATTTTGGCTTAAGACGCTACATCGTGTAGCGTTTTGCCCACAATTCGTCGTCACTGAATAATAGCGAGGGCCATTTTATCTGGATCGTGAGATTCAGGACATTAAGAGCAAGTCCAACAATGTCCTAAATTGATGTACTAAGTCAAAATATAAGGCAATGAGATGAAATGTGTACTCCAACAATATCCTAGTGGTGCCTTAAACCACTAGAACATCCAACAAGTGCCTCATTTTTGAGGCACTTCTAAGAGCAAGTCCAAGAGTGTCCTAGCGCAAGTCCCAAATATAATATAAAATATCATGTCCTAGTAATTTAGGACATACTTTGATAATTTGAACTCCAACAATGTGCCTTATTTTCACAATATGTCTAATATTTTATTATTAAAGACTCACTTTCATCACTAAATCATAATATAAAAGTAGAGAGAGAAAGAGAGTGTTGATGAAAATTTATGATAAAATATAGAATAGGGCAAGGAGAGATGTGCCCCAAAAATAGGGCTTGAGGAGGTTGTCCTAGTGATATAAGGCATCACTAGGACATTGTTGGATCAAGTTTTTTTATCAATTGCCCTAAATTATAACTTAAGACATGAGATAGGGCATCTCTTGGACTTGCTCTAAGCATGTCCTAAACTAATTTTCTCATTAAAATATTAACTTCCAACCATTTTAATGCATCTCTCTCCTTTTACTTTTTCATTTCCCTCCAATTCTAATTCAAATAAATAATTAGTTTAATAGTAAGGCACAACTATAAGGCATGTTGTTGGAGTTCATGTATCAAAAAGATGTCCTAAAAACACTAATTTTCATAATATTTACATGGCACTTTCTAGAACACCGTTGGACTTACTCTAAAATAGAGATTTCCAGTCATTTGGGGGCCAATACCACCTTTTGACATCAAAATTGAAAAGGTAAAATTTGGAGAATAAGCTATAAAAATATTATAAGTTGGACGAGTTACGTGTGAATGAGTGTTCCACATCCGAGTAAAACGAAGCGTGTCGAGTCGTTTCATTTTAAAACTCGGTAGTGTGGCAGTGAAAAGCCCATTGGGTCACACTCACACACACAAAAATCACAGCTGGGCGTTATCTCCATCCAAACCCTAGCTAAATCTTCAGTGCTCAAAGGTATAATTCTTATATATACGCACACATATACATACAGACGGACTAATATTGCACAATTAATTTGATTTTGTTTCAAAATTTCAGTGTTTGCAAAATCAAGTAGTCTAATTGAATATGTTTATGATTCGAATATTATCAATTGTAAGTTGTTTTTATGATTTGATGTTTGCATGTGTAAATTAGATGCGAAATTGATTTGGGTTGTTTTGAATATTCTGATTGATTCAGTTTGTGATTCGTGAATTGTGTTTTTTTGATGTGTGCAGATCTGTTAGGCTTTAATTGTTGTGAATTGAGGATTGATTTGAGGTTTGATCTGTGGCTGTGTTTCGGAAACTAGGTTTTGTGTTTTGAGATGGAATTAGGGGTGGTTCGACGAGGGAGAGGGAGACCCAAGAAGGTAAAGGATGTGGTAATGGAAGCTGTGGAAATGGAAGCTGCAATGGTTCGGGTGGAGCGTAGAGGGAGAGGGAGACCGAAGAAGATAAAGGATGGGGAAATGAAATCTGCGGAAATGGAAGCTGGCGTGGTTCAAGTGGAGCGTAGAGGTAGAGGTAGAAAGAGGAAGATAGAGGAAATTGAGAATGTTTGTGTGGATGGATTGAAAAGGGAGACGAGGTCTAAAGCATTGGTTGGGTCGTATGTGAATAAGGAGTTTGAGGGTAGCTTTTATCTCGGGAAGGTTGTTAGTTATGATAGGGGGTTGTATAGAGTTGAGTATGAAGATGGGGATTCAGAGGATTTTGAAAGTGGTGAGTTGAGGCCGTTTCTTATTGAGAATGATTGTCATGACAGTATATTGGTTCTGAGGAAGAAAGAGTTAGATGAGATAATTTTGAACAAGTATGAGAAGGAGAGGGTTGACAAAATGAGGGGTGCAGATGTGATTGGTGGAGTGGAAGATTCTCCTTTGGGTGAGGTAATGGATCATGGTGCCAATGGAGTTATAGCTGATGTCGATTGCTCAAGTGATTCTGGTGAGGATGGCCTTGATGGGGCTTTGTGTGTTGATGCTGAAGCCTGTATTGTACTACCCCCGGAATTCCCTCCTTCTACAGGAAATATAGGTGTCCCGGAGGAGTCTGTTGCAGAGCTCCTTTCAGTATACAGTTTCTTACGTTCATTTAGTGTTTCTCTGTGTTTATGTCCTTTCGGACTGGAAGACTTTGTGGGGTCTCTGAACTGTTCTGTTCAAAACACATTGTTGGATGCTATTCATGTTGCTTTAATGCGTGTTTTGAGGCGGCATTTTGAAGCTCTCTCATCAGAAGGTTCCGAGTTTGCATCAAAATGTTTAAGGTACTTCAGCAAACTTTTGCATTTGAAGATCTAAATAATTGTAAATCAATTAGGATTTCACCAAGTTTGCCTCAAAGGTAGAGAAATATAGGCACGTTCTTATATTGTATTTGTAACCACTTAGTGATTGTACATTTTTTGTCCTAGGAGTGGCTTATATTCGAAAGATAGGTAACGCCTTTCATTAAATGTTTTATTTGAGAGTACGAACGCATTCCATTATATCATTGTGTCTGAGTCTTACTTTTATTTTAGTTTTAGTGATTGAAATCTTACAACTAACACCCTTTTGCTGTGTGCAGTTCGATGGACTGGAGTTTGATTGATTCCTTGACGTGGCCAGTTTTTACAGCCGAATATATGATGATGATGGGGTATACTGAGGGGCCTAAATGGAAAGGGTTTTACGTGGATGCTCTTCAGATGGAATATTATAGTCTTACTGTTAGTAGAAAATTGGTGATTCTTCAGATATTGTGTGATGATGTTTTAGACTCTGCAGAGCTAAGAGCACAAGTTGACATGCGTGAAGAATCGGAGGTTGAAGTGGATCGTGATGGGGATACAATTGCTACTCATGTTGGACCAAAACGTGTCCATCCTAGATACTCTAAGACTTCTGCCTGCAAGGACCAAGAAGCCACAGAGTTTATGAAGGAAACAGGTGATGCAAAGTTGTCTATTAATTCCAGTTCTCTTGGTTATAATAATAATGGACTGGATGCCGGTACTGATGGAGATCAGGATGCCAATAGTGATGAGTGTCGCCTTTGTGGCATGGATGGGACATTGCTTTGTTGTGACGGGTGTCCATCATCTTACCATTCGAGATGTATTGGTGTGAGCAAATTGTGCATACCAAAAGGTGACTGGTACTGTCCAGAGTGTGCAATTAATAAGATCAGTCCCAAAATTACAGGACGAACATCTCTTATAGGAGCAGAATTTTTCGGTGTCGATCCATTTGAGCAAGTCTTCTTGGGTACTTGTGATCATTTGCTGGTGTATGTTAGCTACTTAACACAACAGACACACACACTTATAGCTTAGTTCTACCCTGCTATATTGTCTGAAGTTGGTCCAGTTCTTACTTATTACATTAATTATGTTTAGATCCTTACAAATTCCTTGGTCTTCTGTTATCTCTTGTTACAGGCTTAAAGTGTCTATGAACACTGGATCAATTGTTAGGTACTACCACAAGGAGGATCTTTCAAGGGTCGTGCTAGCACTTTGTTCGGAAGCACAGCACCTTGATATGTATTCAGGGATATGTGAAAGAATTATTAAGTATTGGCAAATTCCTGCAAATATCATACCAATTGCTGAAAAAGTTGAAACGGGATTGAGCTCAATTAAAATTGAAGATGGTTCTTGTCCTACTCCAGTATCCTCTCTTTTGAATAGAAACGGCCATGGAATTTGTGAACCATCTGTTAGTGAAGACATTGCAAGCTGTATTGCTGAGAGTAGCTCTGAAAACATTGCAGGCCCTTCTGCTGGAAACCTTACTATAGAAAATGATAGTAGCAAGGCCTCTCTGAATATGCACATCGAAACGGGCCATCCTCTTACGCATCCATGTAACAGTGGGAGTATAGAACAGGACAGGCCTTTTCAAGCAGAAAAATTATCTGAACAGATTAGAGGCACCGCTACCATTTCATCTGATTCAGTAAGCCATCAGGATGATCTATCTGAGACAACCCAGCTGAAGTTGGTGGGCAGATCAAGTCAGAGGGATCATGCCATGTGCACCTCAGGGAACAGCAATTCCTGTAACAGAGGACAATCTAATTGCATGATAAGTATTAAAAGTTGTAGTAATATAGGTGATGGTTGCTTTTATCTGGGTTCTTCTTTTAAACCTCAAGCGTATATGAATCATTATATACATGGAGATTTTGCTGCTTCTGCTGCTGCTAATCTAGTGAAACTATCATCTGAGGAAAATTATATGTTGGTGTCAAAAACTTCAAATAATTATAAAAAAGCTATGTCTGCTAACATTGCACTTCAAATTAAAGCCTTTTCGTCAGCAGTCAACCGATTTTTCTGGCCAAATTCTGAAAAGAAGCTGATGGAAGTTCCAAGGGAACGGTGTAGTTGGTGTCTTTCTTGCAAGGCAATGTGCCAAAGCAAGAGAGGATGCTTGTTAAATGCAGCTGCTTCAAATGCTATTAAAGGTACCATGAAAATACTTTCTGGTATTTGTCCTGTAAAGCTAAAGCATGGACAGGGGAGTTTGCATAGCATTGCCACTTATGTGCTGTTAATGGAGGAGAGCTTACGTGGTTTGACAGTTGGCCCTTTCAAAACCTTAGATTATAGGAAAAAATGGTGTCAACAAGCCGAGCAGGCTTCAACTTGCAGTGCTATAAAAAGTCTTTTGCTTGAAGTAAGTACCTTCCCTTTTCTAGCAATTGTAGAAGTGATTTTACTCTTATGTTCTAGCAATCAATGATTTAACATCAGTCCTTATCACATGCAGTGCTATTTAATACTTTGTGCATATCAATATCGTTAGATTTATTCTTTTGTACAGAAATCTTTGCACCCATTTATATGTAATGACAAAGTAGTAGTAAAAAACAAATCTTACTTTAACCAATCTTGCTTTGTGGCCATATAAATTGAACCTGTAAAATAGATTTTGTATCTGTGATAATAACAACGATTTAGCTAGCAACAAATGATATGCTGAGTTGCTTCCATATGTGACTGTCAGTAAATGGGAATTAAATGTTTCTTTCCCTTATGATTCTGGGGGTGATCGACTGTATTTAGTAAATAGATATCAGAGTACTAATAAGAAATATTAGTTTAACAAAAGGGAAATACTTAGATGCATTATTAAATGATTTTTCGCATATTATAGTGTAAAGGTAAATTTCATATTAGAAAAAACATTTTTAAAAAGCTAGCCATGATTTGGAGTGTAAAGGTAAATTTAATATTATAGAGCTAAGAAAATTGGCGGTACCGGAGTTGGCAGAGGCATTTTCTGCTGACTTGTGAGGCGCACTAGCATCCCGTTGCTTGCCTTGGGTTATCAACTTAAAAGAGAGATGAGGCAAACTGCGCAATGCGCCTCAGTGATGTGTAACCTAGCTTACCCGATATGGCTATATAAAAGAGAAAGTTGTGGGCCTACCCCCCCCCCCCCCCCCCCCCCCTTCTTCCTCTTCTTCAATCTTCCTTCGTCCTCCTCAGCTTACCCTATATAAAAGAGAAGTTACGGGCCTACCAATTTTGAACTCCTTCGACTGTTGCAATAGCTTTCTCCCATCCTTCTTACACGATAGGTATTTATTTTGTGTCATGTTGATTTTTAAGCAGTATGATAATATAGAATATAAACAAGTCCTTAAGTAATGATGTTTTAATTTATTGCAAGCATACATTCGACATGATTATGCAACAGTTCATTTACATGCTATGCATTTATTCAAATACATTGAGTAAGGAATCATCATTTTCATTATTATATTATTATATAATGTGTTTATCTTATATATATTCATTTAGTTTATGTTCTTTTTTTTTTCAATATTGAGTATAATTACTTCTGTTTTATTATCATTATTATGATTGAAGGTATTTAATTTTATTCAGTCATGTTCATAATATTATTTTCTCCTTGTTCAAATGTATTTGGTTCATAATTAACTTCTGTATCTTCTTCATTTGGTAGTTATTGTTTATATGCCAATGAAAACATGTTATAATATATTGTAATTCTTGCATTCCACGCTGTGTCTCCAGAGGAGCCTCATGTTTTTAAGTAACACTTGATAGCACAATAGTTAAAGAGTTTTATTATATACTATTATATTCAAGTAGTTCGTATATAGAAGTAGTTGATAAAACTGAACATTTGAAGGCAAATTATTGCAAAACTTGATACTTCTTCTTATTCACTCAGTTTTGCTGTTTCAATCTTACTTTTAATGATTGCAGCTTGAGGAAAATATGAACCAAGTTGCTTTTTCCGGGGATTGGTTTGAACTGGTAGATGGTTGGTCAGTTGAATCTTCTGCAACCAATGGTACAAGTGCTGCTGAACCAAGGCAGAAACGTGGCCCAGGTGGGAGGTTTAGTAGGAAACTATCTGCCATTCCTGAAATAAAAGCTGATGACGACCTGGACATGTCAAATAATTTTGTATGGTGGCGTGGAGGTATTCTATCAAAATTTATGTTCCACAAAGGAATTCTCCCACAAATTTTAGTGAAAAGATCGGCTCGGCAAGGTAGTAAATATCGCTCTATCATTCTGCATTCTAAGAATATATTAACATTTACAGCTTGCTGAGATCTTCTTTTGGAACATCATGTCATCAAATTTTCTGCTAAAAAAATGCATATTATAATAGTATGGACTATGGAGTAGTGCTCTCACCATTCTCTTCTCCATTTAGGTGGGTCTAGAAAGATATCAGGTATCTATTATGCCGAAGGTGTTGAGACTCCAAAGAGAAGCAGAAGGTTCATCTGGAGAGCTGCTGTTGAAATGAGTAGGAATGTTTCACAACTTTCCACACAGGTTTGTGCCCCTTAAGTTCTACTTGAATTTAACGTAGCTGGTTCTTAACTATATTGATGAATACATGTTTGTCTCATGTGGGACAGCTCGTTAAGAGGAGCTTGTAACTATTTGGGTTTGGTTATAGTAATAAATTAGTTCTCGCTTCAGGTCAGGTATCTAGATATTCATGTGAGATGGAGTGACCTTCTACGTCCAGATCAGAGTTCCCTTGAAGGAAAAGGTGCGGAGACAGAGGCATATGTATTTAGAAATGCTTCGATTTGTGATAAGCAGATTCTGGGAAGTAAAGTTAGATATGCTGTTTCTTTTGGGAATCAAAAGCACCTACCCTCCCGTATCATGAAGAATGTAATTGGAGTAGAAAAACATGAAGATGAAACAGAAAAATACTGGTTTCTAGAAACACATATTCCTTTGTATCTGGTCAAAGAATATGAAGAGAAGATGGATAATGTGCATTTACGACTAGCTGAGAAGCCTATGAATGTATTGTCGAAAATGCAGAAACAGCAGTTAAAGGTTTCACGCAAGGATATCTTTTTTTACTTAACACAGAGAAGGGACAATTTGGAATCTTGCCGTTGTGCTTCTTGTCAGCTTGATGTTTTTCTTGGGTAAATTTTTTAGATTAAGTTAATAAAAAGATCACTTGTGCTTCCACTCCTATTTAAGGTACCTTATTAGTTTTTCTGTTTGTGACTTCCAGGAATGCAGTCACGTGCAGTAAATGTGAAGGTTCGTTACAAGTTTTCAGTTTTACTCGCACATTCCATTTTCATGACATGTATATACACATATTGTATGATTTTGACAGACATGAGTTTATACTGAATATCCTTAATTTGGCTGGCATGCGTATATAATGAATATATATAGGTATATAAGTAGATCCCGTAATCTAATAATAGTACAACACCCTCAAACTTTTATATTACCAATCTTGTTATTCTGTTCTTTAATGTTTAATATTTGAAATTCTGTTACCTTTTTATCATCAGCTGATGTATCACTATCTATAAATAAATTGAAATCGACTATTCTAATCAACGAGTATCTTCTAATATTGAACAGAAATTGTACTTCTTGTTGAGAAGTCACTTAATTAATGGTCAATATGGAGTTTAGTTTGTGGGTAGGGATCGATATTTGGAAAATTCATAATATTATTTATTTATTTCTTTAACTTATTTTGATTTTTTTTCTCTTGTGGCAATTAATGTTCAACTATGCCTAGTCGGTGAATCTTACTTTATGTCTGTGCTTTGTTATCTTTAGGTTATTGTCATCTTCAGTGTACATCTAGTCCAAAGGTACACATGAGTGTGGAAGTTGAATTTGTAATGACCTGCAAACGTTGCTACCAAACTGAAGCTACTTTGCCGAATGAAAAGTATCCAGCCAGCCACTTGCTTTTACAAAGACAAAAGCCTCTGAATGCGGCAACAGCTAAGAAAAGTGAAAAGCAAAATGGCTGTCATAGGCCCCTGGCATCAAATGGTGCTTTGCAACACTCAGTAAGGAAAAAACCGGCTAGCAATTTGAAGCCAAGAAATAAAAGCAAGGATTGTTTTTGGGGACTTGTTAAGAAGAAGAATGGTGAAGATGGCACAGATTTCAGACTGAAAAATATTCTTCTAAAAGGCAATCTAAAACTGTCAGAAGTTGAATGTGACCTTTGCAAGAAGCCATATGATTCTAATCTTATATATATATGCTGCGAAATATGCACAAGTAAGCTTGGATAACTTGTTGGTGCTAATAATTTTCTGTTAAGTTTTTTAACCTAGTTAATATACTAATGTACAACTTCTGTGATGTACAGAATGGTATCATGCTGATGCAGTCGAGCTTGAAGAATCAAAAATACTTGAAGTGACTGGATTCAAATGTTGCAAGTGTCGTAGGATGAGGTCACCTAGATGCCCTTATGCTGATCAAGAGGAGACAGATGCATTAGAGAGTAAGAAGTCTAATAAAAGAGCTTCGAAGCAGGCAAGCCAAGTAGCAGGCTCTTACCATGAAACCATTCCGGAACAGCTTACACAGGGAGATTCTGCTACTCACATGTTACCTATTAAGAAAGGACTGGTATGCATAAAGGGGGATAATCCTCTCACATTCTCTCTCTCTAGAATGAATAATGGTACTCAGCAAACTTCAGAAGTAGCTTTAGAACAGAATCCGACTTTTTCTGGTTCTGTGCCTCAGAAACTACCAGTCAGGCGGCATTTGAAGCAGGATGATGATGTCGTCGGTTATTCAACAAACAATACATCTGTTGATTCACCCAAACCTATTCCAGGAAGTACATTTCTGCCAGTAGATGAATCAGCTCCATGCTTAGAATGGGATGTTTCAACAAATATTGAAGACGATTTCATGTTTGACGTGGAAGATCTTAATTACGAAGATGGGGAGTTTGAGCCCCAAACCTATTTCTCATTTAATGAATTGCTGGCATTTGATGATGGTGTCCAACTGGATGGGATTGATCCATCTGGGAATATAATTGTGGATGTAGATGATTCTTCTGTAATTCCAGAGGATGTCAATCTTGAGCAATATGGAATAGTCACCGAACAACAAGAACATCTGGATTCTTTTGAATCTTCCTTCCAGGTTGTGCCTTGTCAAACATGCTTTTTCACTGATCCAATTCCTGATAGTTGTTGCCAGATATGTGGGTCCTGCATGCATAGCCATTGCGCACAATGGGTTGTGGACACATCTAATAATGGTGCCTGGCGATGTGGTAGCTGCAGGAATTGGCAGTAGCTATTGTTCCTAGACTAGTTTTTTGGAATACTCAACTGATTCCAGAGAAGGAAATCACTGCATATGCAGGGGCAGAATACTAAATATTTTTGATGGGTAAAGAGGCTAAAAGAAATCAGGGGTTTAAGGAGAAGAAGAAAGATCAGGATCTCTTGTTACTATGTTGCTGGTTTAAGACATGCTGGCTGTTCTCTGAAACTCAAGAGCTGTAAGGACTTTCTTTCGATGAAATGATATTTGGAGGTTAATGCTAATCCACAAGCTTCACAATTGCATATTCTGGTGCAATCAGACTTTCCATTTTTATTTCAAATGTTAAGGCTTAGTTGCTTACAAATTGTTGTTACCTTCCCCCATATTAGTATCAGGGAGCCTGAATCAATTGTTGTGTAGCTATGGCACTACTTATCAGATCAATATGCTGGATTATAGATGCTTATCTGATTGTGTCATTCCTGTATGCTGTATTTATAAGGGTCAAATCTCCCGTGGTTTGGATTTTGTCTTGTCTAGATACTTTACAGTTTCATATTTTCTCCTGTTCATGGCACACCCTCTTTAGATTAACTAAATAAAAGCTAGTTATTAAACAGGCGAATACTAAACCACTTGAATCTGCGTTTTCTCAGTTGATATCAGAAGACCTTTGAGGAATCGAAATATTTAAGTTGGTTTCTTCATGAGAAACACACAGTCGTTGGTTCTTGGTTGTATAGGAACAAATAGAATGACTGTATTGATGTTGAACCCCATCAGAGTAGGTATATATTCCAATTATGATTAATCATGTGTCATAGTCATTGCATAAACTGAGAATATGATTTACAAACGTATCGACTGCTTTGCTTCATACTTTGTTATTATATACTCCTGATTTTCTAATAAAATCTAGAGTGAATTGCATTTCGCATCCCTTATCAATGGTCAAAAAACAATTCTGTATACCTACTTTCCAAAATTGCATTTTGCACCCCGTATGTTTCAAACCTGATACAAGTTACACCCCCAATACGTTTTAGCATCCAATTAAGACGTTAACATTAAGTTTTTTAAGGGGATAATAGGCTTTATACATTTCAATGGTGATATTATTGCCAATTTAGGCATGCACAAGTCTTTTCAGCTAGGTTTACAGCAATCTCATGAACCCCGCTGACATTGTGATGTGAAATTTGTCACCCCCATTCCATACTGGTATTGCTTGCGCAGCTTTCTCCACAGCTATGTAAATAAAAACCCTCAATTCATTGAACAGAACATGCTAGCTACAATTATATGAAGATAATCACTTATAAGAAGAAACATAATAAGAGTTAAGATGTAAAGAGCTGATATATATACACAATAATATAACTGTTGAAATGTATAAAGTCTATTATACCCTTAAAAAACTTAACTCTAACGTCTTAATTGGATGCTAAAATAGATTGAGGGTGCAGCTTGTATCGGATTTGAAACATACGGGATGCAAAATGCAATTTTGGAAAGTAGGTATACAAAATTGTTTTTTGGTCATAGATAAGGGATGCAAAATGCAATTCACTCAAAAATCTATAATACTGGACGTAAATTATTTATCGATTAATTTCTTCTATTTATGCATATTGTAAGAATAAGAATGCCAGAAATTAAGCTTACTAGATACTCATTTCATATATGTGTATTCACAAAATACTAATCGCAATCAATGTGTTTAGAGGAAACAAGTCAAAAAGGCCATGACTGGGGTTAGTTTAAAAGAAGTGACTTCTTACTTATAGTAAAGAAGTGGAGTAGAAGTGAGAAGTAAATAAGTTAAGAAAGTGTTTGGAAAAGAAGTAGAAGCTGTGAGAGAGAAGCTAGCATTCTCAGCTTCTTAAAAGTGCTTCTACTTCTTTACACAAACGGGTCAAGGGAAGCAGAAGCAGAAGCCAGAAGCAGAAGTGGCTTCTGTTAAACAAACAGAATCTAATCCATGCACTCATTTATTTGTTTCCATATCATTTTCTGAAAGTCCTATTTTGTGTGGGATACTCTGGATCTCCTTCACTCCAAACCAGCTAGCTCTCTAGAACATAATGCTTGCCGCTTTTCATAGATGTATATGTATATGGGATGGTGGTTCTCACAACTGACTATTGCCAATAACTTTTTCGGCCTTCTTTTTAATTAATAGATTAAAAGATAGAAATCCTGAAACGGGTGTCTAAAACGCAGATAGGCCACGTTATTCACTACTTTCAATACCATGCTTATGGGAAAATTCTAGAGACTCGTTGAAACTTGACGCTCCCTCTCAAAGACAACTCTATTCCTCCCTTATCACTTATCTTGCAATCATTCCTAGTTGTCGTCTGAAAATATTGTTGTTCTCAGTCTTTTAGTAGACATGTTACATTTCTTATATTTGTAGTTAAGAAATCCATTGACATATTATCAGTATGCGTTTCCTTGGTTTATGCATGCACTGACTTACCACTCCAACTACAAATGGCTTTGTAATTGTCAGATAAATGAGAGACGAAATTTTCTAGTTCTAGACCTTCAAGTGTACATAACTTTGTATTTGGCTCCACAAGATTTGATATAGCTTTACAATCATACATTTCTAGTATGTCCTTTGCATATATTTGTTGGCACAAGAACATTCCGAGCTCCTTCATTGAAACCGAACTGATAAATTTACGGGGCTAAATGTTTCCTTGTAATCAAGGCCTTATATTTCAGAAAAATCTCAGGTCACAAATCGAGCTTTATGTCTCTTTATCGATTTATTAGGTCGATTTTATTAAATATCAAAGTCTATCCACTAAAATTTAAATAAGCTAGCTTCGAAAATGACCTACAAAAACATAATAAACTATAACCTGATATATAGCCAATAGTGCAACTTTATAGAGCTGCTTCATATTCCTAAAATCAATTTGTAGAGCCAAAAAGCACAAGTAATGTGGTCAATGACTTTTAATAGTTTCTATAGAGAATGCATATTGTCTTGTTCCAACCTCCAAAAGATAACATTCAGTCTCACTAAGGGGGCGTTTGGATTGAGGTTGGGAATGGGAATCGGGAATCGGGAATGGAGGATATGGGAATGGGGGTTAATGGGAATGGGAATGGTATGGTAACCCAAGGGGTGGGAAGGGTATGATTTAACCACCTTAAGGATTGGGTTCCCATTCCATGGCACCAAATAACTAATCCAAACACTTGTTATGAGATTAAGGTTCCGATTCCCGTTAACCGGGCTCATTAACCATGAACCAAACACCCCCTAAGTCACTATCCAAGATAAACAGGAACCAGTTTAATAAGGATATTCAGAATATTAAACAACCAAGGTTTAAAGGTCATATGAGCACTGTATTATTTCAATAAATACAATGCTTGGATGCAAGAACAAAGAATGATTTTATAGTGTCAAAATAATTCCTAGAAAATAATTTCTCAAGTAATTATGGATAGAATACAGCAAAAACAAATGCAATGTAGCCTGATTCACCAAACAATGATTAAAAAACCTTCATAGTCTTGCATTTTAATAAACATAGTAGATGTTTAACCCATACATTAGGGATTTAGGGTATTACATGATACACAACAAACATGAAACTAACCAGTTTCAGTTTGGCATAGGGATACCAGGAGATTAGATGATAGTCAACTGGTTCACCTTCACTTTATTTTTGCAACAGAAAATTTAGAAAATAACATGGAAATCAACATCATTCAGATGAGGGTGCCAGGTTCCCACCATTGATGAACAAAGACACCACTTTTCCTGAGACCTTCAAAGAGGCTCCTACAGTCTCCACATACAGCATCAGTACAATATTCAGTATCTGAGCAGTGGATGAAGAGTTCATCTACACGGCATATTGCTCCAGTTTCATACAGTTCAAACAGAATTTTAAGCTCCGCAGCTCTTGCATTCATCATAAGTACCACGAAGTTGTTGGCGGAAATAGTTTGTTGGAACCAGCGAGCAAATTCGAAACTGTTTTCCTCCGTTGGAGCACTCAAATGTTCATCTGATGCAAGAACTGGCGCAGTATAATCCCCAAGGAGGCCTGGGTGATAGACGAAGGTAACACCAGGTTTTCTCACATATGAAGAAAGTGTAGAAATGTTGTGATCAATAAGATAAACATCAAAAGCTCGAGGCAGTACACGGTGATAGGGCTTGAAGATTTCAGTTATGCTAGAGCTTACCAGCTCTGATGCACCTATATTGATATAAACCATCCTATTTCTTGACGATACATTCATGAATTTGGGGAGGAAGGATATTTCAGTTTCATGTTGTCCCAATTGATTTAAAGCAAGAGGCTCAATGCGCTTTAGAAAGGGTTTGTTGTTCATAATTGAAGGGCAATGATCTGGAAGGTGGTAATGTTCCAACTGATTCACATTGTCCAATCTCTTCTTAAAAATAACAAGTGTAAAGGAGCCAATACGGCATACATGGACAACATCGGAACTCTTCAAAAACGATGAAACTGGGGTGGCAGACCTCACCAAGCTACCCGAGTAGAATGCATGGGCACCCACAAGCATTGCGCCAATTCCACCTGGACGCAAGATGCGCTCAATCTCGAGCACCAGAAGAGCTGGAACAGATACCTTATCAAGAGATCTAGAGAAGACAAAATCAAAGTAATCACCCTTCAAATCAAGCTCGTAAACAAATCGTTTCTTCCAAAGGGAGAAAAACGGGTGTCGACGGACACCAATTGCATTGAGAATCCCCAAATCTCGTAACAAGACAACAGCTGAAGCTGCTCCCTCCCCAACACACACAACTCTCGCTCGAGATTCCAGCATATGCTTCTCCATCAGCTCTTTAAACACATTTTTAGCCAAATCCTCATTTTCTTTACAGCGCAATGAATTTCCAAAGAGCCGGAATGCTAACGAAGCCACGGGTTTCATAACCCTGGTCAAATTCACATAAGGGTTCGACCCCGCAAAGTCCAAAGGACATTCATCATTTTTCGACAAGAAAGGCTCGGTCTTCCCAAGTTGATTGGCCATTTGAACAAAAGATATGATCATCATACCCAGCGTAAACAATAAAGCTCGAAGAAACAACCTCTTGGCCAATGACCCACGAAAGATTTGCCATTGAAAGGCCTTAAAATCCATAATTTCCAATTTTAATCTCAAAGTTCCAATGTTGCTCAAACAGATAAAGCAGAGTGATTCAAATGTAGCAGAGAATCAAATACGATAAAATGAAGGAAAACAAACAACAAAACGAGCAATAAACTAACGAGTACAAAACCTGGAGGAAGTGTGATTCCCACCCACGAGCAATCCCATTGAGCTTTGACAACCTAACCACACTTTTCTTGGAACCCTTCGACTCATTTTCTCGAATTGCTTCAAGTCCATCTCGGACCAAACCACATACATATGTAATTTAAATGAATCTACATAACGAATATTTACTTACATGGGTATGAGATTAAAATCGAATTCAGGTATTAGGGTTTCAAGGGTATGTATGGATTTGAAGAAATTAGTCAAGTGAGAGTTAGAAGTGGAGTGATAAGTCTGAGTTTTATTGTATGTGTATATTAAGGCCATATTATTATTTGGATGCGTGTTAAGAAGCTTCGCGTTTCGGTGGTGAGTGAGATCTGAAAGCGTGTCAAGTTGTCAGTGAAGTGAATGTGGTTTCTTGGCTCGGACATTATTGGGCATAGTTGGCTCAGTTTGACTCGTTATCATTGTCCGAGTTAGACCGGTCTCCGGGACTGTCGGTGCCTGGTGTTAAGTCCGTATAAAAAGAGTTGTATGCAATTGGCACCCCTTATGTTTGGACATAATGCACATTGCACCTAATAGTTTTGGAAAATACACTTTGTAGCCCCAGATTTTTAACCCGTAGACACTTTGCACCCTTTCCGTTAATTTCTGCCGTTACTGTTAACTTTTGCAGGGGCATTTTGGGAAATTTAATTATATTTAATTAAAATCAGACCTTTATTTAAATTTTCTGACCATCTAAACGATATTTTTCGGAAAAACTTAAATAACGAAAGTTGTAGAGAATAAAAAGATCTTTTTAGAACAATAAGGTTCAAAATTTAAACAATTATTTAAAAATGATTGTTCATTTTTACAAGATTTCTAATTTTTGAATTTTTTTAGAATAATTATAAAAAGAATTACGAAAATTTTGAACCTTATAGTTTTAAGAAGATTTTTTTTATTCTCTACAACTTTCGTTCTTTAAGTTTTTCCGAAAAATATCGTTTCGATGGTCAGAAAATTTAAATAAAGGTCTGATTTTAATTATATATAATTAAATTTCCCAAAATGCCCCTGCAAAAGTTAACGGTAACGGCAGAAATTAACGAAAAGGGTGCAAAGTGTCTACGGGTTAAAAGTCTGGGGCTGCAAAGTGTATTTTCCAAAACTATTAGGTGCAATGTGCATTATGTCCAAACATAAGGGGTGCAAATTGCATATAACTCGTATAAAAATTAATAGTTGTATTAAACCAAAAAAATTCAATTCTTTAATATTTATATTATATTTTATTTATGAGTTTGTTGACTCTTTTTCTCTTTTGCTTTAGATAGTTTTATTTTCTGTATGAACTTATTATTTTTCTTTTTTGTATTGTATTTTTTCAGGGTACGCAAGTGGAAAAATATTGATAGCGGGACCTCTTATGGGTGTTTTATTAAAGAAGACATCTATTTTTAGTCTGTTTTATAATCGATGTAATTTTTGTAGGGCACTCTTTTTCCCCCTTGAGTTTTTTCCCACAGGGTTTTACTCTTGAGGGGTTTTAACGAGGCCCTTTTTTTGTGGGTTATCTCTTCTGAATTGAAAGGCTATGTTATCTAAACGTCCGGAGTATTTACATACTTTCGGTTAGATGATATTCCTTCTTGAACGAAGGAAACTCTGTCCATCCGGATTTGTAACTTTCGATTTGGTTTAATACAACCGTTTTCATGACAAAAAAAAATTCAATTCTTATGTCAAATAAAATATTCGATTCTAAACTTTATTTGATATGAATTTATAAAAATTATTACATTTAAATGTGATTCTTTCAACATCCTAAATTTCGTGTAAAAGTGAAAAATAGTTAGAGCATCTCCAACGGCGTTGATTATAATCGTTGGTTAAATTGAACTTGTGAGACATTATGCAAAATTTGCCGAACCTGTAAGACATTGTACTTCAATGTTATTGGCTATATTGGTTGGCTATAATTTAAAAATAAAATGTTATTAATATTTTAGTTTGTTAGAATAGAATATATCAGTTTAATATGGTAATAAATTATGTGCAATCATCATACAGATTTCTTACAGGCCTGTAGAGGTTCGACAAATATAGTCATCCATAGGAGGTTGGCTAAGATTATAGACAACAGGTTCGCGTGGTTTGGAGTATGATTTTTTCAACAGGTTCGCTCAATTTTTTATATTTGGAATGCTAACTCACTTTTTAACTAAGGCCTAAGGGGTACGTTTGTATGGTTGGTGATGCTCTTAAAATGGAATTAAAATGGAATAGAGGAAATATCTGCTTTGAAAATATTCAAATTTGGCGATAACATTAAACTCCAACAAAATATGATCCAAAATATGAATATTCATATACTCATTCAGATTATTTTTCATCATATTATTTTATTTAAATACTTGAATACGATCCATGAACTATATTCGTTCGTACTCATATACAAATTATTTATGAAACTACGTTGTTTGAAATCCATAAAATGCATGTAAAATTCTTATCAGTCAAGGTAAACGACCTTGGGAACATAAAAAGTATTATATATAAAGATACAGAAATATATCAAATCATCAAATTATTACAGACTACCACTATTTTTTAATAATGCTACACAGAATTAATGTGATGCTAATAATCAAATCCGAATTTAACTTCGGTGACAAAAAAAAACTGAACCTAAGATTAGTGAGTAAAATATAAAAAAAATATAGTTGAGTGGTTAGTTTCTAAAGATACGGTAAGTTTAGTGACAAAAAAATTATCATAATGTTAGTAATCAAATCCGAATCTTAGTTGGTGGCTAAAAAAAAATCCAAATCTAACATTAGTGTGTAAGAGGAAAAAAATAGTTGGATGATAAATTTCTAGAAACATAATAAGTTGAGGGGCAAAAATATCTATTTTCCTTTTATAAAATTAACGAGGGAGCTTTACTAATGTGTAATGTGTAAGGCATATAAGCCTGCATTGTCAAAAAAAAAAAAAAAGTTGCTTTACTTGATTAACTCTGAATATTTACTTATAAAATTTTATTTGGACGACATAGAGAATTTGATTTTGTCACATCAATAACCGGAAAGAATATTATTAAGTGGATTGATGACCGATGGATAAGCACACTCTGGTCATTATCATCGTGTTTCTGCCTGGTTTAGATAAAAATACAAGTCATCTTCACTTTTTTATAATAATCTAGTTAAATTGATACTCCCTCTGTCCTTCTCATTTCTTTACAGTTACTATTTTGGGTTGTCCCTCTCATTTCTTTACATTATCATAAATAGTAAGTTTTTTCAATCATTACACCCACTATCTTCCCCCACTATCTCATATTTAACAATAAAAACTACTATTACACCCACTACCTTCCTCCACTATCTCAAATCTACTACTCCCTCCGTCCCTTTTTACATGTCCACTTTGAAAAAAAAAATTGTCCCAAATTACTTGTCCACTTCTTTTTTCAAAGCAACTTTTTGTATGTTTTTTCAAAAAGTAACAACTTCCAATGTTTCACTAGCATATATACACACACAACTCTATCTAATTCATTACATTTATTAGACATATGTATGAAAACAAGATATCCAACTAACATTTTCTTAAGATGCGTTATTTTTTCAAAAGGGATAAGTAAAAAGGGACGGAGGGAGTATTAAATATTGATGGGTCCCACCATTTTACCCACTTTTCATCTAACTTTACTTATTTTTCATACATTGTCTTGGTCTCCGTGTCCCCCTCCAATGTAAACAATTGAGGGGGACGGAGGGAGTAACTTTTACTGTACTTGTTTCAGTGTTCATCAACATTGATCACAAAACTACATAAACATGCGAAGGTAGAAACTATAATTAATGTTAAAATGCTAGACCAAAATAAGCAAATTTCTAGTGATTTTCAATTGAAGGTCCGAATTCGGGAGAAAAAAAAATTATTGACAAAAAAAATCTGAGATTATTAAAACTGACAAAAATATCAAAAAAAATTACATGTTTATATAATAATATTATACATATTTAATTCATATTTGGTATTCCGATTTATTCATATTTGGTATGTATAATTCCGATAAAATTGATGATAAGAGGGTGTGATGTTGATGATTATTGGTGTTGAATTAAAGATGGTATACATGCCTGAAAAAAAGATGGTATACATGCAAATGAAGAGATAAAATTGTGATGTAGTATATTATAAAATTTGAAATTGAGAAAATGAAATTTATTCGGTTTGAAACTAACGGGGGTGTATTCGATTGGGATTTTAATGGATTGTTTTTGGTCTATGGATTTTAATGGATTGTATGGGATACGTAACACGTCTTTACATAATTTTTTTGAAGAAAAATGTTCAGTTAGCTACCTATCTTGAGAAGTCCGAGAATGCGTAAAAAATCTTTCAAAAAAATAAAAAATTATTTATATAATTATCATTTTCAGAATGCTTAATATATAATACCTTAATGAATTAAGAATGCGCACCAACGCACCAGGATAGTATTTTGGGAATTTGTCATGTATACTACATTTTTTTTACGAAATGTATACTACTTTTTGAATCTTATTTACAAATATACTATAATCTCTGAAATCTTTCAAATATGCTACCTTCTCTAAAATCTTTTCACCTTATATTTTTTGGCCGCGCACGTCTCCGACCACAACTCCGGCCGCGCACCTGGTCAGCGACTCAGCGTTACGTTTCGGATGAGTGACGCTCTTCTCTCTTACGGCTCTTCCAGATTATACACCACTATGGACACCCTTAACAGTTCTTTGATTTGTGCCAAAATAACAGATGCCAAGAAGAACAAAAGGCCTTGGACACGTAAAGGGTCTTGAAATACTATTTTTGCATCTCCCTGACCAAATCCGCCCACATTAGGATTACTCGTCAACGGTTGATCTAATTTGATAAATTCAGCTTCTAAAACAAGAAGTTTTGGCCCTGGAGGGATAATATCAACCACTTGACGTCCATCCGATTCATCCGCTATCGTTATTTCGTAACCTCCGTTTTCTTTTCGTATTATTTTACCTACTATGGTGAGCAAAACCGAACTGAACCGTATTAATTCGGTCCGACAGTTCCAATTTTTTCATAATTTTGGTCTATTCGATTCTTCGGTCCGGACCTAATTAAATTGCGGTTCGGTCCGGTCCCATGAAAAAAAATTCGGTTCTGGACCGAATAGACCGAACTTTTTATATTAAATTAATTATAATATATGTTAATTAATAGATACTGTTTCGCATATCCTATTGAGAGAGCCAAAGACGATTACAAACTTCAGCCGCCTTTATTTCCATCTATAAGCCCTAGTATCTAGGGGTGTAAATGAGCCGAGCCGAGCCGAACTCTAGGGTGCTCGTGTATCGTTTGTTAAGAAATTAGCGAACTCGAACTCGAGCCCGAGCTTGGATCGAGCCTAAACTATTGTTTGAGGATCGACTAATTAAGGAATAATTCTGTTCACGAACGGCTCGCGAACCGCTAACGAACATGTCTTACGAGCTGTCTCACGAGCTTTTACTCACGAACCGCTCATTAACTTACACTTATGAACATGTCTCACGAATTTTTCCTCAACAACCGCTTATTAATTTTGTTCACGAGCTTCTTTAATAAACTTTGCTAACGAGCTAGCTTATGCTCATAAATTTATTTACGAGCTTGTTTGTTATTTAATTTAATTATAAAAAATAAATTAAAATTCTAACAATATTTTAATTTATGATCTAAGGAATCATAAATTCACAAAGAGGCATGTTCACGAGCCGAGTTCACAAACCATGTTCACGAGCTAGTTCACGAACTACGCTCACGAGCCAAGTTCACGAATCATGTTCACGAACTCATAATTCGAACTTGTTAGCGAACTATCAAGTCGAACTCTACTGTGCTCAGGTTCAACTCGTTTATATAACGAACATTAAAATTATGCTCAAGATCGACTCGTTTATGAATCGAACCGAGCTCGAACCGAACTTTTTTCGAACTGGAACACCGAACAGTTATCGAGCGTATCAACTCATTTACAGCCCTACTAGTATCTAATTCCAGATTCACAGATCATCACAATCAAGCATCACTACTGTAATATTTTATGTTTCTGAACCAGCACATTAGACTATCATTTTTAATCTTGTAGATTTCAATGGCAGCTGCTGTAGCCTGCACTGGGGTTTGCTTATTGTTTGAACTTGATGATGTTATGCCTGTGCCTGGAGGTGAATCAGCATAACTTGATGATGTTATGCTATTTTATTTTTTTTGTAAAAAAAATCGGTTCTCAGATGAAGAACCGAACCGAATTATTTCAGTTTGGTTCCGGTTCGATCCATAAGATAATTTCGGTCCGGTTCGGTCCGAGAAAAATGATTATTTCGATTTTCGGTTCGATCCGGTTCTGGACCAAACTGACCGAATGCTCAGTCCTATATACAGCCTAGATCTCTTGTACTCAGCTGGCCTCAGATGAGGAATTTGAAAATGAACATGCCGGCATTAGCACAGCATGAGAGAGAAGCATTGAACAAAAATAGAGCTCATTATACATATTAGTTAAAACTCCAAATTTTTGGGTTCATACACACATGAACTATAACCCTAATTTAATTGATTTTTAATTTTGAGTTGCTTTCGAGTTGATTTCTAGGTTGTTTTAGTTGTTTTTTAGGTTGTAATATTGGCCCCGCAGGGGTTATTTTTTAGTCTTACAACTGGTTATAACCTATTATCCAAATAAATATAATTTTCAATTTTTTTTCAAAGTTACTTTAAAAATTTTTATTATAATCATAAATAACCTCTCTGGAACCCTGGACCTTTTGCTATACCCTCTTGATCTTCGGGTATAACTCAAGTTGGGTGCTAGGAAATTCGAGATCACCTCAGGAAATTCGTATTTTACGGGTCGAATTCGTGTCGGGTTATCGAGTCGGCTCCAATATTGCCACCCTAGGTGGTGGTGAGTGTGATGAACTACATAAGCAGGTGGCTTGTTGTGGCCAAAGGGTAAATACAGAGAAGATTTTGCCAGATATTGAAGAAAGAGTTTGGTGGCAGTGTCATGCATGCTTGTGACTATTCTGGTAAGGATTTTCAAAGGCCAAAATATGCTGGTTGTTGACTGTGGAACCTCGGGCATGGAAGTCTAGTATTCAGCCGCTGAGGCCCGCGAGAACTCCTTGTACCATAAAATCATGTTAAATCTTTTTAATAATGGCGTGACAATTTTTTGGAAAAGTATATGCAATTTTTCATAAAAATTCATTAAAAGTCTATCAATTATATTTTCCCACCAAAGTCATTGATATATTCAATAACAACTAACTTTTTTTTTTTTTTGAAAATAATAACAACTAACTTTTGATAACTCTTTAAAAGTAGTAATTCAATACCTTAAATTTTGAAAGACTTTTTAAAAATTCTGATACAATACCTCCTTACTTTTAAAAAGTATTTAAAAATCTTAATTGAATACACCTAATTTTTTTTTTGTAAGGTCTACATACACGTAGATGAATTGTATCGAAATACAATAAACCGCATCCGGGATATCTTTCTTTAAAGAAAGTTTATCATCTAACCGAAAGTCATGCAAGCACAACTCCGGATGCTTAGACAATAAAGTTTAAATGAATGAGAAAAAAATACCCGTGAACCTCGCTCCCAAAGTATCCTGGAAAAAACAAACCAAACAAAACATAAATCAATATACAAGAAAATAATATAATATACTCCCTCTGTCCCATTTAATTGTATACGTTTCTTTTCAACTGTTCGACACGCATTTCAATACTCTTATAAAATATAGTTCCGTAACTTATTTTTGAGATTTTCTTTTTCTGAATGAAAATATAACATCCAAACTTTAATTCAGAAAAAGAAAATTTCAAAAATAAATTACACAATTACATTTTATAGGAGCATTAAAGTCCGTGCCGCGTCCCCGTCCCCCAATGTATACAACTCAGGGGGACGGAGGGAGTATATATATATATATATATATATATATATATATATATATATATATATATATATATATATATATATATATATATATATATATATATATATATAATGTAAAAAAGATAGAATCTAATAAAAAACAAGAACGAAAGAATATATATATATATATATATATATATATATAATAGAGAGGAAATAAAATAAAATAGAAATATTAATTACACAATAACCAAAGGAAAAACCTTTGGTTAGACACATAATAATTTAACAAAGGAATAAAAATAAAGTTTAAAACATAATTAAGAATGCTTTCAAAAAAAAACATAATTAAAAATATTATATATAATGACCATAAAATGGTGACACAAGCCATAAAAATGGCACTGAAAGTCATTAACGGCACAATAAACTCATCAATGACCCCCATAAATGGTACCAAATATTCATAAAGAGTATTTATCCGATTACAATCACAATTTAAAACGTAAATATTATAATTAAAGCTAATAAAGACTAATAATGAATAGTCAATAAAAAATCCCGTAATTAAAGCCAACTTAATTTTAAATTAAAAAGTTACCTAAAAATCAAACAATCACACTAAATTACGGATTCAAAAATGTAACGGTTTCGGCCAGCTGTGACTCAGTGCAAAACTCAACGACTCGGTGTTGTGACTCAGTACAAAACTCAACGACTCGATTACATGCAGAACAGCGAAACTCGGACGACGAACTCAGCAATTGCAGAAACACAAACACAACAATTGACTAAACATAATCTAAATACAGATTTTTAAAAAAATCGAAACTAAAACCCACAAGCCACAACTAAACAAACCAGCGACGAAACACAACTCAGTAGTAGCTCGGCAACAACACAATAGAACTCAAAATCATACAAACAAAGTTGAAGCACAACCCAAGTACACCGCAGAACTCAAAACACTTTGAATGCGGTAGTCGAAAACTCGAACAAATCAATGGACAAATCAAAATTTACAAAGAAAATGATGTACCTTTAGGATTATAAACGTTTCCTTTCAAGTAATAAATATAAAAGTACCAGAGAAAGCCGGTGATGAAGTAAGGTATGGACGTAAGGTTCCGACGATGTAGTTCTAGAGCCAGCCGAGATCAACAAGAGCAGCATCTCACAAAACAACCCACGCACAATCTTCAAACTAGGGTTTCCATTCACAAAATGGACAAAAGACGAACAAAAATCAACGAATGATAACAATAGAGATCATAATAACACCGATTTGAATGGATCATCGATTGATGATTCGATTGACTCGATGAATTCGAGGAGAGATTTGAGATCTGGCTAGGAGAGATTAGTATTACTAAGTTTTTCTTCCCTCCGGCTTGTTTATAAATACACCTAATACACCTACACCTAAATTTTAAAAGTCAATAAAAATCATTAAAAATCATTAAAAATCATGATACAATACCACCCCCTAAATCTTTTATTTATCAAATCCTGAACTGCACACGGGTTTTGTTTAATCACATATATCTATACTATACTATTAAAGCCGAAACATTAAAAGTTTGGTCGGTCGGTACGCGGGCTTTTATACAGACTTTTATAATTAACGGGCTTCAAACAAAATTAGTGGGCTTTAAACAAAATATAAACAAATTAAAATATAAAACAAATATACGATCAAAACATAAAACAAATATAAAACCTATTAAACAAAATATAAACAAATTAAAATATAAAACAAATATACGATCAAAACATAAAACAAATATAAAACCTATTTGACTATACCAAAACTAAAGTCAAACCTTAAAAAATACTATACTATTAAACCCGAAGTATTGAAATTTTGATCAGTCGATACGCGGGTTTTTATACGGCCAAAATACGGTCCTATCTATATACCAATTATTTTTTTTTAACTAAAATATATTATCTTTTAACACGAGCTACATATATAAAAATATAATATCATTATATATAATTGTTAATAAATAACCTGTGATATTTTTCAACCAAAATACATTAACATTATTTTAAAATACACTGATGGACTCACTTTAAAAGTAATATTATAAATCTATAATATACTATTATACTGTTAAATCCGAAACATGAAAAGTTCAGTTAGTCACTTAGTCGGTAGGGCAGTCAAGTTCAGTGAGCCGGTTGGTATTCGACCCACGAACCTTCTTGATTTATAATATGTTATAATTTATTTTTTATTATCTATTAAACCAAAACATTTACGTTAATATGATGGGTCAGTATTTGATTTTACGCGTCTTTTTTAACTTAATATGTTCAATACTATATTATTAATTATCAATAACGAAATATTAAAAGATTGATTGGTTGATTTATATATGATTTTATAGATCTTTATAGATCTTCTTAAATTATAACATAAAAAAAACGTATTTTAACATTCTCAGTAAAATATATATGTTCGACCTAATTTTTAGTTAGTCATTTGACAAAATTAACTATTAAGAATTTATCATCTGTTAAATAAAATTTTTATTTAATCATATTATTCTATCATAATTTTTATCATCTGTTAAATAAAATTTTTATTTAATCATACTATTCTATCATAATTTTATTTTTACAGTAAAATTAGTTTAAGTTAAAATATATACGATGAAATAACAAATATTATAACCGCCCGTGCATTGCACGGGTTATAAGCTAGTATTCATATATACATCATGTCCATAAATTATGTACGAGAACATTTTCGTAAGAAAAGTATAATAATTTATGATAACATACATTTTCTTTTATCTCTCCCAACAACCCTCTTCTTTTCCCCTTAAAGAAGGGGTTGCCAAGTCATTACGACTATACGCCAGCGGAAAGCATATCAATCTTTTTTTTCCTTTTTTTTCTTTTTTCGTCATAGAAAGCATATCAATCTTTATTCTAAAGCAACTCAGATATTTTTCTTTTCGAAATATTGATTGACTAAACATAATTACAAAATTAAAAAAATCACATTCCAGCCGCAGCGACCACATTCTATGCTACTGTAATATAGCCGCCCACCGATAACATCCCATTTTAGATTGCTCTCATCAAATAATCCTAACAAATATTTAAAGTAATATAATTTAATTACTCGTAGGACAAATTTAGTCATATTCAAAGTGGTACCTTATGCTAAAGCCTAAGTGGTTCACTTTTCCGCATATTCCAGATAAAAGTTTATAAAGGATGTACAAAGACGCCGATTCAAGATAAAGCTTGCATGCCGTTATCTCCTAACTGAAAATATTTTTTTTTTTCCCCAGAAAAGAAACACACTTTCATTAATCAAAATAAAACGTGGTCGGGACAAACCCCCAACTATTCATACAACCAGGTTGAAAAACAAAAAACATACTAAAAACAATTAGATGTTTTGTTTCCTGATCGTTTATTCCCATCAGCATCCCGAAAAGTGGCAACATCACAATAAAATATTTATGTATACACATTTGCGTAAATATTCAAATCACAAATACTACGTATTAATTTCCATGTTTGCAGGATTTGGACAAAATGATTCCTACACACTACATCCAAAACAAAATTGTCTAATTTTTTTGCGTCATATCATGATCCGCAATAAAATAGAGTGATGGATATAAAATAGAATTTTATTATAATTATTCGTTTTTAATTTACATTTTCACCTTCTGCTCTTCACTTTAATATATTAAAATATTGATCGAAGCATTTGTGTTCTGTATTGTCAATTTGTTGCACGTTAAATTTGTAAGCTGTTCTACTTCCATTCTTCTATCATTCCATGTTACTGCCTTACTGGTACGTCATACGTGTGTGGTGGTCCGTGATCATAGTAGATGTCGGTATTGGGTTGTGTAAACTGTAAATTATATCGGCGATCTTGTTATAATGTGCCACAATGGTCTAATCAGTGTTTTAAAAATCGTTCTAGCCAACCCTAGTTTTTTTTCCTCTCTTTTCTGTAGCCGCCTTCCTCTTTTCATCCCTGATGGGGTTTCTATTGGTTATCCGGTGGAAAGCTTCAAATCTTTCCATTTGATTGTTTGTTCTTCTTGCTTTTTCATTGATTTTCTTAATAAATCTCCTTCTTTGGGGAAACTTTTCTTAGATATATATCACCGAAACTTTCGATTTTCGTTCTTATTCGCTTCCAGAGGGCTTTTTGAATTTGTGAGTGGATCGATTGTTTCCTACACGTCGTGGTGCAGATCTAATTGTTTTAATTTGTAGTTGGATTTTCACTAGTTTGTTTTGATTATAGTTTGATTCCTCTCCCGGTGAGAGTGTGTGATTTTTCTCTCCTTCTTTTGTGAAAGTTGATTTGAATTTATCGATAAAAGTCTTCCGGGAATTGCATTTGTGGTTGATAGCTCAAACGGAGTTATTGAAAAAGATGGTGAACACAGAGTAAGGATCTATACATGCACCATCGTCAATTTCAACATCGCTTATTTGTCTCATCTTGGGTATGAAAAGAGGCATGTTAATTTTTTCTATGTTTGTACGACTCGATCAATCTTATAGATGTCGTATGGTTATTATTTATTGAATTATCTCCTTTTTTTTAAATAAAAAATAAAAAAATCGTCCTTTCCGGTCTAGAGACGCTTGATGGTAACCCCACTACTAGCCAAATTTTATGTTTCACGGTTGGACTCCTCAAAATTTTATAGCCCTTGTTATTTTTAGCTTATATTTTAAATTTTAAATAAAATATATAATTTTGAATTCCACCCCCCCACCCCCCCCCCCCCCCAATTTTCTTTCATAATAGAATATAAAAAATTAACTTTATTCGGAGAAAAAATTGAAAAAAATATGAAATTGAATTTTATATAAATTTTAAAATATATGTGAAATAAAGAGAATGATAAAAATGAGACAAAAAAGATACTCCCTCTGTCCCGGTGAATTATATACGTTCACTATTTACACGCATTCCGATACTCCTATAAAATAAAGTTCCACAATTTAAAAAAAAAATTTGAATAAAAATTTAAACATCAATCTTTTATTTAGAAAAAAAAATAATTTAAAAAAATATGATGAAATTATGCTTTAAAAGAGTCTTAAAAGGCGTGCCAAAAAGTAGCGTATACAATTGAATGAGACGGAACGAGTATCAATTATATGTTTATATTTTTCTACTAGTCTCGCAAAGAAACCCCGCATAAAAGAGGAGCACGGTGAGATTAGGGGTGCCCGCACATCGGGTTGGACGGGTTACAAGCAATGTAGTAACCCAACTCAATTAGATCAGTTTTATAAATTTTAAACTCATCATAAATCTTATTAAAATCGGGTTGGATTGTTTCAACTTTATTGTGTTGATCAAGTTAAATATAAAATAGAATTTTGTGCAAAACATATTTGTATTTGTTAATCAGTAATAGAATAACTCAAGTGTCCGAGAATCAAACTCATGTACAACTTAATCTAATCTAGTATGCAATTATATAATTGATCACACCACAAATGCAAATTATATTACATTACAATCTACAAAACTAAATTACCCTAAATATAAATAATATATTATTACATTAAATATATATCATAAGTTCAGTGTGTAAGATCTTAAATTTAAGTCAAATTGTAAACTAATACAACTCATTAATGCATAGTATAAGTCACTTTGGATCAAGTCAAAACTATCGACACGTGATATATAATAGTATATCAAAAAATTCTTAATTTGAAGTCAATTAGTGAATTAGTAATATCTTATTAGTGTATAATATAGGGAAGTTATCAAAAAAATAAAATACTTTTTTAACATTTTAATTGCAAAATTACTATCTTTCTTGTTTTTGTTGCAAGTTTACGTTCTTTTAATAAAAAAGATTAAAAAATTTGCAGATATACGTTGACAAGCGCAACATCTCATTCTCTCCCTCAATGAGGAAATCTCGCCCTCTCCCTCTGCGTGTCCTTCCGGCGCTGATTAATCTCCCTCTCTCCTCCCTTCCCCCTTTTCATTATTTCTTTCCCCTAGCTCTGTTCCCTCGTTGTCTCTAGTTGTTGTCTCTCTCTTCATTCTCCCCCTCTCTCTCATCAAAATTTCAGTCGGAGAAATGAATTATTGATTAGGGTTCAAAAATTTGGAAGGCTAAAAAACTGAATTAGACTCGATTAAAGATATCATATATGTGTATGTATATAATTGCATGTATATGATTGTATGTGTGATTGCGTTGATTGATTAGGATTATTAATTGTTAGTTGTCGTGATTGTTGAATTTGATTATTGCAGTTATTTTTATGGTTATTAGTATTGGCTCTGCAGGGTATTCATTTTTTGTCTTTGCAACCAGCTACAACTTATTTTGCAAATAAACGTAATTTTTCAAAAAAAAAATCAAAATTACATTTGTGGTTGAATATATGATTGTTAGCAGTTGCAAATATGGTTATAAATGCAACCATATTTTTGCAATTTGAAACATAATATTTTTGCAATTCGTTTTAAAAAGTGGTGGTATTTTTGCAAAACTTCTTTTAGATTTGGGTTTTGTGGCAAAAATTCTATAATATATGTCGGGCTAGATTTGGTTAAAATTGACAAAATCCTAACTCAATCTATTTAATTCAATTTCTTCAATATTTAAACCATTCAAATTTGATTTAGGTATTTGGTTAGGTCAGCTAAAAACACTAAGAGCCGTTTGGTTCGAGTTAAGAAAACGGAATGAAATTAAGAAAGGGAAACGAAGAGAAAAGAAAGGAATGATGCTGAATTGTATTACCTGTTTGGTTTTGATCCGGAAACGGAATGAAAATTTATATGATTATTCCTATATTTGATTTTTAAATATTAAATAATATCAAAAGAGTCAAATATATTCACGTTTATAATTTGATATATTTTATTATTTAAAAATTTCATTAATTTTAAAAATATCTTGACTTATAAATTATATTAAAATAATTTTTAATCTGTAAAAACTAAATTAAAATTTATTTTTGATCTTCAAAAATATTTTACATATTATTTTTTAATGTTAATGATTTTTGAAATAAATTATAATTGAAAATAAAATAGAATCAGGAAAGGGAAAAGAAATATCTGGTGGGGGTGGGGAATGGATCATGAGAGATTTGGGGTAAATCTAAAACCAAAATAAGGGAAAGGGAATGAGAGATTTCATAAAACAAACAACAACAAAAAGAATGAAACGGATAGTTTCTCTTTACCTTTGTCAATTACTCTTAACCAAACAGCCCCTAAACATGTCGGATCAGTTTAATCGGTATGAAAAGGTTAGGGGGTATCCTAAGGTAAGATGATGAAAATATCAAGGCAAGAGTGGCACCTAGAGGTGGCCAAACGGGCCGAACCGATTGAACCGGCACGCCCCGAACCGTATTTTCAACCGCCCGGAACCGTCTAAACACGGGCCGGTTCGAAACCGGCACGAACCGATACTGAACACGTGCCGAATCCGGGTTGAGAAATGGGGAACCGGACCGTAACCGGCCCGAAACCGCGGGAACCCGCGGAACCGGCCCGGTTGGAACCGCGGTTTCAAACCGTGGAACCGCTGAATGTCCATATAATTACACTTCTTTGCTTTCTGTTTTTTGCACATGGGTTTTAATACGTTAGTTTTTCTTTTATTTCTTTTAGTTTTTGTTTAGTTTGTTCAGTTTATTTCGTTAACTACAAAAGTAATTTACTTAATTTCATTTCATTTTAGTTTTTGAATTTAGGTAATTTTCTTTAAAAAAAATAATTTAGTCAATTTTCTTTGGGTTAAGTTTTTAAACTTAAGTAATTTTCTTTTAAAAAAATAATTTAGTTGATTTTATTTCGGCTAAGTTTTTAAATTTAGGTAATTATTTATTAGTTTACAATTTGATAATTAATTTCATATTAATACTTGACAAAACTAATTTCCAAAACTAATATCATATAAAACAATTTTATTATCGAATTTTTTAAATTTAAGAATTAATGAAATTAAACTTGTTACTATAAAACTAAAAATAAAAAACTAAACTAAACTAAATAAACTAAAAACAAATAAACAAAACAACACTAAATAAACTAGACAAGACAGACAACTAGACAAGCAAACACATACAATTTACACACTCTGTTGAACCGCGGTCAAGAACCGCGAACCGCCAGCCCGGATTGTTCGGCCCGAACCGCAGAACCCGTGTAAACCGTATAACACGGTTATGACTTCCACTTTCTTCAGCACGGCACGGCACGGCACGAACCGTCAGTGTTGACGGGCCGGTTACGGTTCCACAGCTGACGGTTCGGAACCCGTCTGAACCGGCCCGAACCGGCACGGCCCGCCCGTTTGGCCGGCTCTAGTGGCACCATATATATTTATGGTTGACTGAAAAACATGCACCATGAATGACATTTTGTACAGTCGGAGATACGGGAGGATAAACCTTGCCCCCCTTTTAATGCGTTTTTCTGTTTCCTCTGTATAATGGGTTACACGCCAACTTAACTCATTAGTGGCTTGACTTGCTTTTCCCTCCCATATAGGAGTAGTTTATTTGTTACTAGTATTAATATTAATCCACCCAACTCAACTCCCAAAAGCATTGAGTTCTTTCGTTATCCAACCGGTAAACAAATTACATGACTGTGCTACAGAAATCGGGAATCGGATCTAATCGGTTGAGCTATCGATTCAAAATTTAATCGAAAATCGGAAATTAATCGGAAGGATTAATCGGAGTTAAAATCGGGTTTATTTTAATTTTAAAATATTATTTAATATTTAGTTATTATTATATTAGTTATTTAGTAACTAATATATTTACTATATTTATAAACTCTATAATTGTTCATATTTAAAATAATATAATATTTTAATTTTAATAATTTATCACATATACTTCGATTATGGAATATATATGAGGATTAATCGGATCGGTGGCCGACCTGGCAAGAGATTAATCGGGGATTTATCGATTAAATCGGGGATTTTTAGAATACTGGACTCAACTCTCAACAACACTTAACATATAGGGGAATATTCGGGTCATTTCTTGTATTTACTTGAGTAATCCGATATATATTTTCATAACTAGCACACTTTCATATCAAATATTTAAATATTTGACTATCACATATGTGATATGTCAATAACTATCCATACTTAATAATAGTAAATCTTTGTCGTTTTTTAGCGGAAAGATAGAAAAAAACGAGTGTATGAAATGTGGAGAAATGAAGTGATGAGTGACGACTAGTGCCGCCGAACCGGAGGTTGGATCCGTCATCCGTGCCGGTTCAATAGTGGACCTTCGTCCGGACACGGAATCGGCAGTTTAAGTACGCGAGTCATATCATACAAGCCTCGTGTCAAAAAATGGTATTCCCACCGATCTAAAAACTTTTCAAATTGCGGTCATATTTGTGATTGTTTATAATATGAGATAAATTATTAATTTATTTTTAATCTATAAGATTAAATATAATCTTGAGTGATTTTGTTGGCGTATTTATGAGTACTTTAATACGGTGAAGTTTTTATATTTGATATTAATATGAAATTAAAGATTTCATCAAAAAAGAAGATATTAATGATCAAAAATATGTGTTGGGGAACGTGATAAAGACAAACAGGAAAAGTATTCAGAGACGGAGAGAGTTTCGTATTTATGATTACTTTAATACGGTGAAATTTTATATTTAATATTAATATGAAATTAAAGATTTTGTCATCAAAAATATGTGTTGGCGAACGTGATAAAAACAAACATGAAAATTATTTGGAGACGGAAGGAGTAACATGTAATTATAGAACAAGCATGAACGAGTCTGCGGTTGCAAGTCAGACGGGTATGAGTTTTGTTTTAATATTTTCATATATTATTTTAATAATGGGCTTGTTTATATAAATTATTTTTAAAAAAAAATTATGGGCTTACTCTTTTAACAAATACATAATTTTACAATTTTTCCAGATATAATTATGAATGCATACTTTAATTAAAATTAAAAAAATAACTATATAATAAAAAATAAATAGTAAACATACTTAATAAAATCTAAATATACTATCATACATACTAGAATACTAGAAAGGCAGAAATCATAACCTTGCTGTAGTAATATTTAAACTCATATTTAGAAATACTTGTAACTGATTTAAGTGACCGATTTAAGACCGTTTTGAATTTCTTGACCAACTTGATGTATTAAGTTCATTTCGGTTACTCATTTGATTATTACCCTAGTCGATATTGTAGTAATTGAGGCCAATACCAAGAATTTTAAAATTGGATTTTTTTTTCCTTCTTTCTTATGTAAGGATAATTTATTTATTTTTTTGCCAAAAAGAAAAACACCTTAATTAATCAGAATAAAATACCGGAACGAACTTTCCACTGCAAATACAACCACGTTGAGAAACAAATAACAAACTAAAAACAATTAGCAATTTTGTTTACTAATCGTAAGGAAAATTTAAGTATGATAAAAAGATATAATCAAAATATTATAATACAAATTATCTCTATATTTGTTTATTATACAATAATAATATATAAAAATAACAACAAGAGTGTTTTTAAATAATTTCAGAAAAAAAAAGAGAGTGTTCTTAAAAATCATTTAATAATGTAAGAGAAACTTTAGTACTTAAGAGGAAAAATTTTTGATGGGAAATTTTCTCAGAAAGGATAACAAAAATATGAGAAAAAAATAACCAAAATATCATACCACAAATAGGGGCTGATGCCTCATGACCCACCATTTGGAGTGGAGTGGAAAGAGTTATGATTTTGTGGGAGTAGTATTATTTTATTTACAACTACTTGTCCATAAAAGACTGGAGTGGCAGAGGAGCTCTTCCCCACTTCACACACACACACACCAGTCTCTTTTCTTTCTTTTCTTCTTGCTGGCTGGCTATTAATGCAAACTTTCATTACTCACTCTCTTCCATATTCACCAATTTCCCATCTCAACTTCACCAAAACCCAATCTTTTCAACCCTCCCTTTCTGTATCATTCACACACTAAATCTCAACACTGGAGATTTGCATGAGAATATAAAGATACAAACTTCAAGTATGGAGGATCACAAGTGTTTGTTTCAAGTAGTCATTCCGGTTGATGAGGTATGTTGATTGCTTCATCTGTTTCTTTATTTGTAATTACTATATTTAGGTTCTTCTTGTTTATTAGTGAAAGATTTTTGTAGTTGAGTTCTACCCCGACCACCTTTTTATTGGAGACCTCGAAAACACACACACACATATATATATATAGATAGATAGATATAGAGTTCTTCAATAAATAGTTGTCACTGTATAACTTTTGGTTAAAATATTACATTTATATGAGGTCTTTCTCGTGTAGAATTTTTCAGAGTTCAGATTGCGTTGGTAACAGTGAGTAGGTTCCAATCTCATGTGTGAATAAGTCGCAAATTAGTCGGGGTGCGCGAAAACGGGCCCGGACACCGGTTTAACAAAAAAAAGAAAAAACAAAGGGGTTGCAAATTTATTTCTTTACATTGAACTGTGAAGCCTTTATTAGAAAGCAAAAGTGCTCTATTTCTTGTCTTGACATTGTGGACTTGATTCTTAGCTTTCGTGCCAATTGAGAACTTGCCCTGTGAGAATCAAAACCAAAACTCCTATGGGATTGGATTCTTTTGCCTAATAGTATTTCATTCTTGTTTGAGAGATGATACAACTGGTAAAAGCTAAAAAAAAACATGTGTGATGTACTAATGTCTTTTTTCGATGTGTGGAATAGTTTCTTTACGTAGATCATCTTTCCTTGATACAGAAAGTAGGGGTGAGCAAAAAACCGAATTGAAACCGAAACCGAAACCGAACCAAAACCGTTAAAAACCGAACCGTATAAAACCGCACCGAACTGAAACCGCAAATTAAAAAACCGAACCGATTCTAATGGTTGCGGTTCCGGTTTTAGATTAAAACCGAACCGAAATAAACCGAACCGAACCGATTATTTAAAATAAATAAATAAATATTATTTATAAATTATAATACATATATAATTATAAATATATTTATATATTTATATATGTACATATATACACGTGTGCATTAAGATAATATATACATATATTTATATTAATATATCATGAACCGTAACTAAGTAATATATAGAATTTAGATTATAGTTTGGTATAGGTCGGAGAATACTTGAATTAGGTTCGATTTTTTTTACATACCTTAGATTTTATCCAAAAGAGTAGTACGAAACATACTATCAAAATCATAGACTCGCAGCCTTGGACTCTTTCATTGATCTAATACCGTAAAGATACAAAGAGATAACTTTTAATGTTGTAAATAATTTTTAAAGATTCAATACGTAATTTTTTTTTCATTTTCTCATTTCTTGCGGTTTTATAACCGAAACCGAACCGACTAAAACCGAACCGAGGTTTTTGAAACCGAAACCGATCCGACGGTTCGGTTGCGGTTTCGGTTTTTAATTTTAAAAACCGAAGATTCGCGGTTCCGGTTCCGGTTTTACCTTAAAACCGCCCCGAACCGAACCACGCTCACCCCTAACAGAAAGTGGGCGGAATTTTTAATGGAGATACGCCCAAACTACCTTATTTACACAGTTGTATCTTGTTTTTTTGATAAAGTTGCATTGATACGTTCCTAAAAAAATGTAGCATATTACATATACCTTCACTTTTTCTTTATGTGGTAGGATATATACATGGAAAATTTGAGCACTCAAGTAATATGCAATGATCAAAAGATATTAAATATAGATGCGGTTGTCAGAATCTCAGAATTAACAACTGGCAGGATAGGTATATGAAGTTGCTTATCAGCTTCAGGTGCAGAAGTTATGAGATGCAACCAAAGTACCCATTCTTTTCTTATATGTACGATCTTCTGCTAACCCTTTAATATGATAGGTGTTGACTGAAATCGGTACTACTTATTTCCATAATTAAGTTGACTTAATGCAGCTCCAAATGGCTGTAGTAGATTTAGAGTAGGAACTAATATTGTGATTAATTGTAGGTATATGCAGATTGTAATGCTCACTTGATATGTTTCCATCTCACCAGTGTTGTGTCTCTTGTTCATGTTCTTCAGATTGATGAGTCGTCCGAATTCAGTCAAGAAACACCACATAATAAGCACCCGAGAAAGCCAAATCTTTCTTTAGAGATCCCATCAAGAAACATGGAGATCTCCCCTCAAGAATTTGTTGAAATGAAAATGCCGCCCACTCCTACTCCCACTCCCAAGAAAGTGAATTTCATCTTGACGCCTAGCCCCACTGATGCAAGAGCAAATGCATCTCCTGGTCCTTCATCTTTTAAAGCTAAATCTTCTATGAAGCAACTCCTTCCAAAGATGAGCTTCAAGTATAAGAATTCAAGTTCAGATGCCGAGAGACCAAACAACATTTTATCAGGAGGGCCACAGGAGAAGTCTTCTATGTCAAGATCATGGTCACTTACAAGGATATTTACACCTCGGATGAAGAGGACGTCATCCCTGCCTGTTACTCAAATATCACGCTCAAACTCAGAAATCATACGTGGTGGAAACTTGGGCAGCTCACTTAATTTGGAGGTAAGTTCTCGGCATGGTATACTGGGTGATATAACTCAGATATTATTATATAACAGTAAGTTGAACAGAGTAAATTAGTTCGACTCTTTACCTATTGGGCTTGACTTGTTTATTTGCACTTGCAAAGAAATATATGGACTCTTAAATTCTTAGTAAGCTCATATGGTGGCTTAAAATACCGAAGTTGCAATGGTTTACTGCTGTTTTTCGGTAACAAAATACTACGTTTAGTTGTTCATGCATATTATGTGTTAATTTATCGTTAAAATCATCACCAGGCAATGTCCTCAAGTTAAACTGGTAATTCACCTGTTCTGTGTGACTCGCATCAGATGGCCAATTTCTGTTACATGAAGTGGCATAAAATCTTACCTTTATTTCTGGTTGTTGCAACCCGACAAGCTTGAATAAATATTCATGAAAGTATTTGAGTAATTTCGTCTTTCAGCCACATCAAGTGTGCATCATTACATAGTAGGAATTAGCAGACTTGAGATTTACAATGTTATAAAAATAATTTATATGGATTATGGGAATTTTGTTATAAATTGGATTAAGTCACTCACACTTTTTGACTGAATTGCAAATATTTTTCAGCTTGTAAACAAATCATCAATGTGACATTCATATGCAAACACATAACCTCTGTGCAAATGTTTTCTGTAGTTTAAAGGATCACAGAAGCACATATCTCGGTCACTATCAGTTCCTGATCTAAACAAAGGGCCTACCATTAGGCGAATGGATTCTTTTATACGTGTGATACCCTCAACTCCTCAAACGAGAGATGGAAATGACAAGATAATCAATACAGATGCAAATGGAGATGATGGTATATCTGTTATCTTTGTTGTCCTATCTCATGCTTACTTAATTCTCAGGTGTTAAAAACCTTGGTTTTTTTAAACTCTCTCTTGCATCCAAGGTGCAACCTTTACTATATCATGTATGATGAAATTCTATCTACTCATACAAATGCTAAAATTATACATATTTCTGTATAATGACAGTTAATGAGTATACGTAGCTACTATATTCTGTTAATGTTATTTAAATGTTACTTTAGTAAACTAGTATATATTAAATTTAATAATCTCACTTCAATAAGTTATATTGTCAGAAAATAATGAAGTTGATGCTGAAGATATACCAGAAGAAGAGGCTGTTTGCAGAATCTGTATGGTTGAATTATGTGAAGGTGGTGAAACCCTCAAGATGGAATGCAAATGTAAAGGTGAACTTGCATTAGCTCATCAAGAATGTGCTGTGAAATGGTTTAGCATCAAAGGAAACAAAACTTGTGAAGTGTGTAAGCATGAGGTTCAGAATCTACCTGTTACCCTTCTAAGGATTCAAAGCGTACAAAATCGACTTATTTCCGCAAATAGAGCTCCAGCCATGGAAGTTAATGGATTCAGGCAAGTGCACATTGATTTGCCGTCCACATTTGACCAATCTATCTTGCTAGTTGATTTTGTGTACATGATTACATGTGTTCTGTTTACTCCAGTAATATGAAATCTTATTCTTCTTGCTGATTATTTACCATGCATACATGTTTTCGTGAAAATAAAAAGAATTCTGGCAAAACTCATGAAAGTCAATCAGTTAATAGAAATACGCTTCTGAATCATGATGCTTTTACAATAACATCATTAGCTATTTGGCAACTTATATTTCATATCTATATCTATTTATTTGCAGTGATGTCTACAGGGTTTGGCAGGAGCTACCAATTCTTGTTATTGTCAGCATGCTTGCCTACTTTTGTTTTCTTGAGCAACTTCTGGTAGGATTTGTGCTCACTCAGTCTGTTGTGCGAATATTTTTTCTGGTGCTAATTATTTTGCACACATGCAGGTTGCAAATATGGGTACGGGTGCAATAGCACTCTCACTTCCATTTTCTTGTGTGCTAGGTTTCCTTTCATCTATGACCTCTTCAACCATGGGTAAGCCATTTTGACTCTGAATATAGAAGTTGGTTTCTATATGTACATACAACAACTGGAAGGTAGGATACTTATGCTCTTACAAGTCTTGTTAAAGTATACTGCTAAGGGCTTAGTTAGGATTACATAAAGTGTAAATTGTGCCCCTGTGTTAACTTGAGAAATCTTATTCCGTGTGTAGTAAAAAGAAGATTCGTCTGGCTATATGCATCCATTCAATTCGCATTTGTGGTTATATTTGCACATTTTTTCTTCAGTGTGGTAAGATTTTCTCTGCTCACAAGTAATACACCGTCAATTTATTAATGCAAGGACAGAGTGACTTCAATTTGATTCATTGAAACTCAAAGAATGACATTCTATAAGCCTTACCCTTTAAGAAGCACTGTAAATCTTGGAACTGAAAAGAGTAGTTTTGTTTTGTTTCTATATTTGAACGGACCACACTACACTATACTCGTTCCAAATTCATGTTTCATTCAACTTTCCCCTTCTGTTTCGTATAGGTTCATGTACAACCAGTTTTATCAATTCTTCTAGCAACATTTGCGGGACTCGGGGTTGCAATGAGTGGAAGTTCTATTATTGTTGAGTTTTTAAGATGGAAGAGACGACGAGAAGCGGCAGCTGATCTTTATAACAATTTGCAGACCGCTGATCAACGTACTCAAACTGTAACGCCATCTAACGTGGTTCCTCAGGACACATAAAGTAATGACTTGAAACTCTTGAAGCTGTGTAAAAAGGTGCTATGTTGGAGCAGCTCAGTTAAAAAGCCATTTATCTTCAACAGAGAAAATGGAGTGAAAGATAACAAGAATTTTTGTTGGACTTTGCGCAGTCAATGTTAGAGCTAGGTTTTGTACATTATGAACTTGTGGTAGCAGTTTAGATTGTTTTGCACAATACTGGTTGACAGTGAATTTAGACGATATACAGCAATTTGTTGTTGAATTATCTATAAAACTTGGTTCTAGTTATTTCTTTTATAATCATAAGGAGTGACTAAAGACAATCGGAGATTTCTAGTTATCTTTCTCGTTTGCGTCGGGGAAATATTTGCAAAATAAAGATTTATTTGATACGTTGTCTTTAGGATATCCTATGGGAATTGTACATAGCTGATTACCCGTGCAATTGTTGGTTATACAATCCAATCGAGTAAAATATTTTATGAAAAGAAATGTGCAGATGATTGAACTATGTGAAAACAAGGTGATTTTCGTGCTTGAAAGGAAAGTTTTGATGAAATAACTGTTTTGAAAGAAAATGCTATTGAAAAAAAAGTTTTTATGAAAGTTCCGATTAAAGAAGGGTCTTTATACAATAACTAGTTCAGAAGCCGCGCGTTGCAGCGGCCTATAAAAATTATATTAATGATTCAATATTAATATTTGTAGAGTACAATAATTTTGTGGCTGTATATAAAAAGTATATTAATGATTTAATATTATCTGTTTGCTTGAATGGAGCAAACAGATAATGCATGAATAATATTTTCCTGTATACAAAGTAAATCATATAAAAATTAACAACAAAAAACATGTCTGATTAACAAAACAAATATTATAAAAGAATAACCAACAAACATAAATCACTAATAGTTAATTTATTGATATCATCCATCAATATCATGTCAAGACTATATTTTTCTCCCGTGTTTGGATTTGAGAACTATCACCAGATAGAGGTAGGGTTGTGGTATTGAGGGAGAGTAGGTTGTGTTTAGATGATCCAAAACCCTACAACCTACAAGGGGTATTTATAGGTGTGGAGAGACTTGTGTGCTACTCTTTATCATAAATAAATAATCTGAAACAAAATCAGATTAAAACTTTTAAACTGCTATATTCCATAAATAATCTGAAACAAAATCAGATTTTGAAACTTGCTTCTAATATATCTGAAACTAAAAAAGGTAGTTCTAATTTTTGATATTTTTCATCCGAAAATTTCAGAAAATTAGAAAAATAGAACGGAGCGATGTGAGAGGCGCCATCTACACGCCCCTCGCTTCTCTTTTATATAGAAACGAAATCAGATTAAAATTTTCAAACTACTATATTCCAAAAATAATCCGAAACAAAATCAGATTCTGAAACTTGCTTCTAATATATCCGAAACTAAAAAAGGTAGTTCTATCGATTCTCCTTTATATAGAAACAAAATCAGATTCTGAAACTTGCTTCTAATATATCCGAAACTAAAAAAGGTAGTTCTATCGCTTCTCCTTTATATAGAAACAAAATCTGATTAAAACTTTCAAACTACTGTATTTTTTAAATAATCTCAAACATAATCAGATTCTGAAATTTGCTTCTAATATATCCGAAACTAAAAAAGGTAGTTCTAATTTATGATATTTTTCATCCAAAAATTCCAGAAAATTAAAAAAATAGAACGGAGCGATGTGAGAGGCGCCACCTACACGCCCCTCGGTTCTCCTTTATATAAGTATATTGATGATTCATAAAATTAGTTTTCTTTAGAATTATTTTTAATTTGGAACCTGTGTTTATGTTTTCTGATCTTTGGGCCTATAATCATAAACTTTCTCTTTTATTCCGTTATGTTTTCGGATCTTTAGGACTATTATCATAAACTTTTTATTTATTCTGTTGAACAGTTAATTTTTCTGTCTACTATAGTTACTTGCGGTGTTTTCATAGCAAATTGTGTCATTTATCTAATCCTGACAACTAAGTAAGAGAAAGATAGTCACTCATTTGCACTGCTCGATAGACCGCCTATGTCACCTTTTCTATTTCGCTAGATTGCGATACTAGCTCAGGTAAAAAATACTTTGGATAGTCCGTGGGGAGAAAGTGTGCTGGTATGGACTGTTGTGATTAGTACATTTGAGATGTTTTGTATAATTTCAAGTCGGATTATGGTTAAGGTTATTTATTTGGGGTTTGTAATAAGTTTATATTTTATATTTGAGGTAATTGCATATCGCACCTCCTAAGTATCGTTCACAAATGATAGAGTACTTATACTTTGAGAAATTCAACTCGCACCCCTTATCTTTAGTGTTCAAACCTGAGATGCACCCCTGTCGTTAACTTCCGTTAACTTTTTGCACTCCGTTAAGTCACTGTACAGGTAATTGCAATTTGGACCCCTTAACTTACGTTCAAAAACGATATTGTACCCATATTTTTGGAAACTCGTATTGCACCACCTATCTTTACATCTCGAAAACGATAACACTCTCCGTTGAATTTCGTTAACTTCCGTTAAAATACACATCCGTCTCAATTTATATGTCCATTTTGCTTTTTAAGAAATCAAATTGACTAATTTTTGACCAACTATTTGAAAATATGTATTTATTATTTTAGAAAATAGAAAGTTATATATTAAAATAGACTAGATTCAATTTTTATTGATATTTTTTAAAAAAATTTTTGATCATTTTTCCAAACAAAATAATTAAAATTTATATATTTTAATCAATATATAATTTTATGTATTATTTATGATAAATATCACATAATATTTATTTTTATATTTAAAATAGTGTATATTTTAAGTACTTAATACATATGTCACTAAAAATTTAAAATCATTCAATATGTAAAATCATTTTGACTTGGGGATAAGTTAATTAAAGCAAAAATTTTAAAAAAAATATCATCAAAAAGTAAATCTAGTCTATTTGTTTTCGCAAATAATAGAGGGTCCGAATTTCGCAAATAATAGAGGTAATTGCAATTCGGACCCCCTATTATTTATCTCTATTAAAATAGACTAGATTTACTTTTTGATGATATATTTTTTAAACAAAATCTAGCATATTTTAATATGTAACTTTCTATTTTCTAAAATAATAGATAAATATTTTTTTAATAGTTGGTCAAAAATTAGTCAATTTGACTTCTCAAAAAGCAAAAGGGGCATGTAAATTGAGACGGAGGAGTATTTTAACGGAAGTTAACGGAATTCAACGGAGGAGGTGTGTATCGTTCTTGAAATGTAAAGATAGGTGGTGCGATTTGGGTTTCCAAAAGTATGGATACAACATCGTTTTTTAACGTAACTTAAGGGGTCTGAATTACAATTATATGTATAATGACTTAACGGAGTGCAGTGAGTTAACGGAAGTTAACGGCAGGGGTGCATCTCGGGCTTGAACACTAAATATTAGGGATGCGAGTTGAGTTTCTCAAAATATAGGTACTTTATTGTTTTTGAACGATACTTAGGGGGTGCGATATGCAATTACCTCTTTATATTTTGGTTAATAGTTGTAACTTGTTTCATATCATCACATGTTACCGATCCTAATGGTGTAAAGAGATATTTATATTATTAAATCCAGGATACATACTCCCTCCGCCCCATTTAATTCTATACACTTTCCTTTTTTGATGTCCCACGTAATTACATACATTTCAAAACTTTCCCAAAATAGCAAACTTTTATAATATAAAAAACCCACCCACCCACTACTTTCAACTACTTTTTCAAATCTATCAATTATATATTGATGAGACCCACTAATTTACCCATTTTTTTTTCCCTCCTCTCACTACTTTAGAGCATCTCCAATGGCGTTGGCTATAATCGCTGGCTAAATTGGACCTGTAAGACATTATGTAAAATTTGCTGAACCTGTAAGACATTTTGCTTCAATGGTATTAGCTATATTGGTTGGTTATAATTTAAAAATAGTATGTTATTAATATTTTAAATTGTTAAAATAGAATATATCAGTTCAATATGGTCATAAATGATGTACAATCTTTCTACAGATTTTCTTACAGACCTGTAGAGATTCGACAAATTTAGCCATCCATAGGAGGTTGGCTAAATTTATAGACAACAGCTGAGTATGGTTGGAGTTAAGTTTTTGGAGCTGTTGGCTAAATTTTTTTATTTTAAGTATGCCAACTCACTTTTTAGCCAATGACTTTAGATGGTTGGAGATGCTCTTATACATACTTTATACACTTTTCTTAGTCTCCGTGCCCAACCCATATGTATACCTATCAGAGGGACGGAGGGAGTATATGTTAATGATGAATGATTCTCTAATCTTAGACCCGGATTAAGAGGTGTCAGAGATTATGTCCCTGCTGTAGCCTTAGGGGCCGTTTGGTTCGAGTTAAGGAAACAGAATGGAATTCAGAAAAGGAAATGAAGAGAAAAGAAAGGAATGATGCTGAATTGTATTAGCTGTTTGGTTTTGATCTAGAAACGGAATGAAAAATTATATGATTTTTCTTATATTTGATTTTTAAATATTAAATAATATCAAAAGAGTAAAATATATTTACGTTTATAATTTGATATATTTTATCATTTAAAAATTTCATTAATTTTATAAATATCTTGACTTATAAATTATACTAAAATTATTTTTAATATGTAAAAACTAAATTAAAATTTATTTTTGATCTTCAAAAATATTTTACATATTATTTTTTAATGTTAATGATTTTTGAAATAAATTATAATTGAAAATAAAATAAAAATCAGGAAAGCGAAAAGAAATACCTGGTGGGGGGTGGGGAATGGATCAGGAGGGATTTGGGGTAAACCTAAAACCAAAACAAGGGAAAGGGAATGACAGATTTCATGAAACAAACAACAACAAAGGGAATGAAATGAGTTGTTTCCCTTTCTTTTTGTCAGTTATCCGTGACCAAACGACCCGTTAGTATTCTGGGATTGAGCTGTCTACTTTTTTCTTGTACTTTCTTTCTCTTGTAGGAGAGTTTGGGCTATCTATAAAATCCGTGAGCGTATAAAAAAATGAAATTAAAGGGGTGTTTGGAGAGTGCTTAAAAGTCCGGCTTCTGGATTATAAATTAGAAGCACTTATTCGTATCGTTTGTGTAAGAAGTCAAGAAGTACTTATAAAAAGCTTAGAAAGCTAGCTTTTGTTTCAGGACTTCTTATTTGCCAAACACTTTAACCATTTATAAGTCTTAATTTACTTCTAACTTCTTCTCCACTTCTTTACTTTAAGCAAAAAACACTTATTTTAACCTTACCCAAACGCCCACTAAATAACCATTTAACCTCATATTAAGATGATAATATTCAATATTTTCTGAATTTGTCTCGTAATGGAATGATAAAGTCTCTAATTATGAATATTATAAAACTTTATAAATTAATAGCGTCGAGCTAAGTTTTATTAATTTATAAAACTTATTCATTAATCGAGATTAAATATACTCAATCAGTGTTATGTTGGGATGAAAAATTTATAGTTCAAATATTAATTTATAGTGAATAATTTATCATAAATTACTAACTAAGTAAGTTATACTTTTTTGAAAGAATAAGTTATATTTATATCTTGTGAGGGTTAATTATCAAATTGGTCACTGAAGTGGGCTTAATATATCAGATTGGTCACAGAACTGAAAACGGTATCAAGATGGTCACTAAAATCGTTATAAATATCAAACAAGTACCTCGAAATATGAGTTCAGGTCGCAAAAATATTCTTTACAGAGTTTTACACATTATTCTTGAATACTACCAAAACCAACTAAAAGGTTATGATTATAGTATTTATGAGAATATATTTAGATTTTATCAGGTTTATTTATTATTTATTTTTAATTAAAACAAATAAAATAACTATATAACAAATAATAAATAATAAATAAATCTGATAAAATCTAAATATATTATCATAAATACTAGAAATCATAATCTTTTAGTTGGTTGTGTTAACATCTATAAATAATGTGTAAAACTTTATAAATAATATTTTTACTGCTTGAACTCATATTTCAGGGTACTTGTTTGATATTTGATATTTATGGTACTTTAGTGACTATCTTGATACCGTTTTCAGTTTAGTGACCAACTTGATACATTAAACCCATTTCAGTGACCAACTAGATAATTAACCCTATCTTATCTTATGATAACAATTAGTTTACGGAAAAAATAAGTGGCTCAAAAAATATTGAGTCACTGACCAATTACAAACGTTCACTATTAGGTTTGAGTAAAACAATAAAGAAAGGCTACAGCCCAAAGCAATAGAAATCCATATTGAAATAAACAAAGCCCAAATATAAAGGGCCTAAAACAAATAATCCCCTTAAAACCCTAGCTTCCTATCCCAGCTTAATCTCATTTCACCTCATCTTGAAAACCCTAGTAGCGTTTCAAAATGCCGCCCAAGTTCGATCCCTCCCAAGTCATCGACGTGTACGTCCGCGTCACCGGCGGCGAAGTCGGCGCGGCGAGTTCTCTCGCTCCGAAGATCGGTCCACTCGGTCTGTCCCCCAAGAAAATCGGAGAAGACATCGCCAAAGAGACCGCCAAGGACTGGAAGGGCTTGCGTGTGACCGTGAAGCTCACGGTGCAGAACCGCCAGGCGAAGGTGTCGGTGGTGCCGTCGGCGGCGGCGCTGGTGATCAAGGCCTTGAAGGAACCGGAACGTGATCGCAAGAAGACGAAGAATATCAAGCACACCGGCAATATCTCGCTGGATGACGTCATCGAGATTGCGAAGATTATGAGGCCCAGGTCCATGGCCAAGGAGCTGCAAGGGACTGTTAAGGAGATTTTAGGAACTTGTGTTTCGGTTGGATGTACGGTGGATGGGAAGGATCCTAAAGACTTGCAGGAGGAGATCGACGGAGGCGATGTCGAGATTCCTTTGGATTAAATCAATTACTAGACAATGTGATGCTACTTGGTTCTCCTTTTATAATTATTAGTTATTCAACTTTCGTGTTTTACTATAATTGCAGCGTTTAGTTGTTTTCTTATAATTTTGCGATAATCTATGTGGATTTGCCGTATTGTTGTTTAATTAGTGATCTTTCTTTTGCGTTGTGTGTTTTCTAGTAAATGTGCATTTCATTTTGTTTGATGTTTAAGAGAGTTTTGTGATCAAGTAATTAAATAAACGGTATCAAAGTGAGTGTAGTCTAGTATCAGTTAAAGATGTTTTGGGGTAATGGCTGATGATATACAATTATAAAAAGTACCGAGTTCACTCTAGAATGTAGCATGAAGCCTGGGAGTACAGATAATATGTGTAAATGTGGTTCCTTGTGTTCTGAAATCTAAACTGTCTTGATACTGCTTCACGTCCTTTGTTTTATAATAAGAGCTGATGCTTTTTCTGTAATGTGTTGCTATCTTATGTTGAATTGGAGGCGTTCAATTAGATTGTTGCTCTGTCAAAGGGCTTAAGCACAGAAAATGCAATAAGTTGCTTAGCAATACGTAACTGAGTTGTAATTCCATGATATAGAGTTATAGGATGTCAACGGTTCTTGTTGTGTTCTTGCATTTTATTTGATTAGGATGACTTGTTGAGTTTGTATGCCGTGTCATTACCTCCTTTATGAACTTAGGTATTGCTTTTGTCATCCAATTTTTCTAAATATAGGATCAGCTCATATTAAAGTGGCACCCATGCCAACTCACTTGACACCCCGATAGCACCCTAACATTTCCAATGGGGGTGCTAACAAGAGTGCCGGTCCATGTCATGCCACATGGCATTGGCACCCCTCTTGGCACCTCCCATTGGAGATGCTCTAAGGCTGTAATAACCTATTTACACACTACCCCATTCTGTCCTGAAGTTGTATTGTTGACCAAGTTCCAATCAATTTTTCTAATTATTATTGGAAGGGGGGGATTTACTAAAATCGTGGTGGATGAAATGATTAAAACTTGTTCATTGAATTATTTCAAGGGATTCAGCAAATATTGAAGGGTTAGTAGTCCTTGCAAATAAACAGAGTAAATTGATATTGTTGATAGTTGTTCAATTCATTATCTTTGATTTGCAAACTTATGATTCTATGTTGCTGACATTGTTGCTCTGGTGGTTGGAACTTGAACACTGAAATACAATCCCTCTGTTAATAAATATGAGTTGTTTGGCCTTTTTTAATGTAATTAGAGGTGGCTTAAAAAGATGTCAAGCCACTCATATTAATTACAAGAGGAAGTGAATGACTATTTATCTTGTGCTTGCTAGAACTGTCGTGCTTGTTTTCATCATGTATCTTGATGCTATCTACAAATTGTGCGGGGTTCTTGCTTCATTTGCTTGGTTAAGCTATCTACAAATTGTGGGTATTTTTGGATAGTTCTGTGACTATATAGTCTGCCTTTATCATACAGATCATTTGCAGAAGAAATATGCATTCTTATCCTTTGGTTCTGCTTTTTTTTTTTTTTTTTCTTTTCAATTTTACGAGTCTCTCTAATCTGTAGACTGTTTAACACTGTAAATGTTTCTAACATATTTGCCAACTTGGCACAAATAATTTTATGTAATTAGAGCTGGTTTCTTTTAATACTTTGCATGCACCAACTTTGATCTGTGTGAATGGCTGCTGTCTTCAGGTGTTTATGTTGTTGCATTTAGCACTTGCCACTATTGTTGTTTACTATGGCCTTGCCACTATAGTTGTTTACTATGGCCTTCCCTTGTGAAAAACATTAGCATTGATGCTACCTTATGTAAATGTCAATCATAAAGGTAACATGTGAAGAATCGGTGTAAATATGTGGTTTTGAGTGGTGGATAATTTTAAAGAATTGAATTGGGTTTGTGATTTAGGTTTTTTAAATAAATATAAAAGAGGGAGTCTATTGGAAGATACGGATAGTGATTGGTTTGGCTATAGTTAAATTCCATTAGCCTAGAATGGTTTTAGTGAGACAATTTCTATCATATATTGGTCTTTGGCCAAGTAAATCTTCAAATTTCACCTATGAAGAAGCTAATTGAACTGGGTTTACACCCTGTTGTCATGTTGGATAGGGTTTGTTTGCATAGTTTGTTACGTTGCTTAAGATGAGGATTTTAATTATAAGCTCAGCCCAGTGACAAGCAGAGGCTTATCTCCAAAATTTTTGGCTTTTACTTGAGGTTCTTGTTTGTACGGAGGGATTAATATCGGATTATTACTTCATTAATCTTATATAAAGTATAATCCCTAATAAATTAATATTTAGGAATTTACTAAAACTATCATTTTCTTTAAGTTTTTTGCGATTTTACTGTCTTATGAAAATATCTATAAAAATACTAATTTCTTAGAAAAATATTGAAAAACTATGATTTGCTATGATTGCATCTGGTTGTGATATTTTCAAAAGTGTGGTATTTTTGCAATATATTTGAAAAAATATAATAATTTTGCAAAGAATGTTTTGGACTTGGGTATTTCTTAGAAAACCCCTTAATATTTCAAAAGTCTTTTTGTTTAAAAGGAAGTTCCTGGATTTTTGTTTTATTTATATTTAATATAAATGATTATAGTTCTATGAATTCATATTTCAATTATTATTTGTGATATATTTAATACATTTTGAAATATAAAGAATCATATGAGACCTCTCAAAAAAAAAGTGTAAAGAAATGATTCGTAGAGGTAGTAATATGATAAATTTTCGATGTAAATTATGTATTTGCTTAATTTTATATTATAAGTAATTTATGAATCATTATAAAGTATAATTAGAAAAATAAATTTAAAAAATTGTTTATTTTGTTGTTGAAATTGTAGTTTGTAATATGTGATTCTTGATGATATGTCAAAACACTTGGTATATTTGTGAGTTATATTTTATTTTCAAATGTATCTAATCAATGGATGGCATAAACATTGTAGTATCCATTGATCAAACAGACCATTAACGGATGATGTGGCACTATACCAAAACAAGTCGTACGTACATTTTAACAGTTGTTAGATATTAGTTGATCAATTAATAATGTAGTTTTACCAATAAATGTGTAATTAGGATAATTAATTAAAAATATTCAAAATCATGTAAACTATAAATATGAAGTGAAGATCAACGACTAATCAAAACATCAACGGATGAAAATGAGTAAAAATACCATCAACTGCTATCTCAATTCATCAACAGCTGAGCTCAAAATGAACTATCAACTGATAACTTAAGAATCCATCAACAACTACTGATTTAGCTTATCAGTTGCTAATTCTGCAGTTATAAGTTGACAACAAAAGTCAAAAAAAAAAGTACAGCTATCACATGGGTTGATCAAAAAGATATTGTAACAGTTTTGAAAGCTAAGGTATAAAATAATAATAAGGCTTAGTATTAAAGACCTCGAAGTCTACCATTTCAAGAAAAACAACAAGGAAATAAGTTGTCATGTTTTTTGTCACAAAGAACAAGTATTTCCAAATTGTGAATGCAAAGAATATAGTAGGAGTATGCTACTGAAGAACAGAATAGAAATAGCTAGTCTGCCTTAGTATATATACATATTGTAATTTTTCATTTCAAGATATCAATTGCAAAGAACTAAAAAGCAACTGAGAATAGATCAACAAGACAATTTGTAAAGTTTGCTCTTCAATCTCTGTAAGCAACCAAGTATATTTTTACTTCGGAGGTTGTTCATTAGAAAAATCCTCAGGTGGACAAAACAATCCATCTTAAATTTTTAAAGCCTCTGTTCTTAATTTCTATCTATAATATCTTTATTGTTCTTGTGTATTCAACTCAGTGTTGTAAAAAACGCATTAAGCGGTCGCCAGTGCCGTTCGATGTCTTTTGAGGACCTAAGGGCGAAATAAAAAAGTTGGCCTATTTTTTTTATAAAAAATTAGAAATATATTAAGAAAAATATATTATATTACTTATATGTAATTAATGTGTGTTTTATGTGGATGTGATTACTGTGTGGATGCAAAAAATAAAAGATTAGACAAATATTTAAAGATATTTACCTGTGAGTACGTGAGCAACAGTCAAGAAGTCAATTGACAGGAGATCAATTGATAGTATTATTAACTTAGGTATGGATGGAGTCTTGTAGGGTAGGACAGGCACGACGCACACATAATGGTTAAAACAATAAAAAAGTTTAACAGAAAGTTCAATTAAGTTACCGACGTATACTACTAACAAATACATAGATTATATAATTTTTGGGGTCCTAGATTTTTTGGTCTTGGACGGTTGACCTGGATGCCCTCCATCTAGGTCGGCCCTGGCGGCCGCTTAAGCGGAATCGGACCTAAAACGATTTGATATTGTACAAAGCATTTTTGAAAATTAAATCGACTATTTAGTGGTCGTTAAACAAATAAAATGGTCAAAATGATGTTGACTTGCTAATTTTGAAGTTTTAAATACTAAAATTTTATAATATAACTATACTTATATTAAAAAATTTAAAAAATATATTTCATGAAAAATATTAAAAATTTAAATTTTAACCATAACAGTATATTATATTTTATTAATTTACTTATTGTCCCGCTTAAAATTTTACGTAAGTGTTCGTTTTATCGTTTAAGCGCGAGGAGGTCCTTCCACCTCCTGAAACCGATTTGCGCTTTTCACAATACTGATTTAACCCGCTCTATACTCTGATGTCATTGTTTGAATTGTTAAATAATAATTATCTTCTATTAAATAAAATTATCCAAAAAAAGTACATACTGCAAATTTATGATTTTATGCCTTTTGATTTTAAAACAGTTTCTAATATATTATAAAAAAAATATATTTCAATTTAAAGTAAAAAAATGTTGAAGGAGCATAATATATGTGGCTCGTATAAATGATGCATCTCAGCCTAGAAACAACACGTAGCTTCGGCTTTGACATCGGGGCCGTTTGGGTGGACTTAAAATAAGTGCTTATTCTTTAAAATAATAAAGTGAAGTAGAAGTTAGAAGCAAGTTAAGACTTATAAGTGATAAAAGTGTTTGGGAAATAAGTAGAAGCCGTGAGACAAAAGCTAGTATTCGTAGCTTTTTTTAAATACTTCTTAACTTCTTACACAAACGGTACAAAAAAGTGCTTCTGACTTATAATTCAGAAGTCGGGCTTATAAGCCGGCGCCAAACACCCACATTGTAATACGGAATATTAAGGTACTGTTTGGGGTTGCTGTTGCAGACAGCAACAGCAGCTTTTTGCTGAAAAGCAGGTGAAAAACTGTTTGGTAAATCGAAAAACAGCTTTTCCGAACAGCAGCTTTTAGCTGAAAAGCTGATGTTATAAAAGGTAGGTCCTCCCATGCTTTTGAGAAAAGCTGCTTTTCAGCTTTTGCAGAATGCTGTTATAGATTTCATTATAAAACCTCAACAAAAACATTTTTTTATTTTATATTATAACTCAAAATAAGTAAATATCAAAAAATTATCAAACAGTTATCTGATTTCTACAACAGCACTTATTTTACCAGCACTTTTTCTGACAGCACAACAATTTTTAACAACACTCTCAAACAGACACTAAAGTCGCGCGATTAACTGATTTTTACCTTGAAATGTAGCTGAACATGCTAATCTATGCAGGATTTGTTTTTAGCCTTTTGTATAAAGCACATGTTAGTGCCATTTTGGATAGGTTTAATGTGTCATCTGGTGAATTAATAAGATTGAAAATGGATTTGAGAATAATTGAGAGGAGATATAAAATAATATTAAAAAAAAAGTAGACACTGACCTAAGTGACAGTTATGCAGTAGGTTATGCGTGGCACATTCATTAGTTATTTAGTTGGATGGTGATGGCAGATCTTTTGATGAATATAATAATTGTAATAATATACTAATCAATTTGTTTGGCTTGGCTTATCTCAAATAAATTATTTATTTTCAAAATTAATTATAGGAATATAGAATTTTCAAATTAAAAACTTATTTTTGTTAAAGAAAATATCTTATTATTAAAAATAATATATATGTAAATATAAATAATATTTCACAATATAAAGCCTTGTTTTGTGTAATATGAATTATAGTTACCGCATGTATAAATCAAATTCAAATTTTGATATTTATGGCTCACTCTGTCTCATCCGATTTTATACATATTTTTTTAAATTTCTATAAAATATACTTTTATAAATCAGAAACTTTTCTGAAATTTTCGCTATTAATCAACAAAAATTTTACATTAAATATTTAGTTAAAAATACAAAATTCACACGAAATTGAAAATGCTAACTTCTCTTCAAGTTTTTTACAAGTTTTTCAAATATTTTATTAATTTATTTATTTGTTTTCTCACTTCTAATCCACTTATTTATTTTAAGCAAGAACTCAGTTTAAATTGCCGAAACGGCCTCGTAGATTTTCTTTCAGAATCCGTCCAATGATCCACATTGGTGATAACATTGAGTGTGGAAGGTCAAAAGGGAGTCAATAGGACAGTAAGAAATACGTTATGTAATGTAAAATGTGAGTGCAGCCAAAAATGTTTGAACAAGGATTCTAACCACGAAAAAAAACAGCAATCACATCTTTATCTAAATATGGCTGGAAGCTTTATTATGAAATGATGTAAAATGGTCAGACATTGGAGGATGCTGCAATTCTACAACAAGCAAATGCTCCCCGTTTTCTTTTCTCCTTTATTCTCTAGAGCACTCACATCTGAGTCCCCATCTCTATATTTATAGGGTAATTAATCACTTTGAGTTCAAATGCTTGCTCCATCCGAGTCCCCATTTTGGGGTTTGATTTTAGGGACAAGTTTTGAGTCCCCATGTTTGCAGATTAGTGTACAATCCCTTTCCCCATCATCAAATCACCTCTCTCCTCTTTTAAATATATTAAATTGTAGTGGGTGAGTTTTGATAATTAAAATTTAAGTGAAAGAGAGAAAGAAGTAATATAAAAAGGAATATAGGGATATGGGGATGAAAAATGGGGAATGGGATGTGGAACATTTTTGATAATTTTGGGGATTTACTATTTTTATTTGGGGATTTACTATTTTTAGTAAGTTTTTGGGGATGGGGATAGAGACCCCAATGAGAATGCTAACTACTACTATGCTACAAGTGTTTTTCATTTTCAGCGCAACTGTGCGAGACATATCTAGAGAGTCTGAAAACCAGAAACTTCCAGAGGTAACAATTTAAGATTTTGATTTATTTTTACTCAAAAAATTGATGCAAAGACATTTTTAGGGAACATTATAGCGTCATCCAGTTATTAAAAAAAATACTCTATGAGAGTCTAAGTTTCCAACATATATTTTTTAATGTCACCCAATAAAAAATGTATGTTACCTCCTGCTCGTAAAACTAGACATGAATATATTATCCGATCAAGTGTTTGCGGAGAACCGATCCCTTTATGGATTTTATACTTATATTTCAATACTCTTTAAATTGTGAGAATATTGAGGGTGATAAGGGCTCGAAGTGTCCATTTTAAATTGTGGGAACACGAGGGTCAAAGATTATTTGATTATACTGACATATTTGACCATACTAGTTACGGAGCATTATCACCATTCACGTCCATCCCGTTTTCAAAAGTTTGACAAACTAGTCTGCAGAAATTAATGAACTTGGGAACTACTGTTAGTCTGTTAGGCCATATCCGGCAGCTGTGATCCAAAAATCCAAATTTGGATCATCAACTGATTCAAATTCTGATCCAAATTTCTGACCAACTACAGCAGCGTGATCTAAATTCTGATCCAAATTATTTTTTATATAATATATCACATAAATTTTATATTAAACTATATAAATTTAAATTTAATTTTTAATCATTATTAACTACTTATATTATTTAATTAATTAATTTAATTATTTTATTAACATCGATCAAATATCTCAAAATCAAGGAAATGAAAATGAAGCTCAAGGATCTCGAAATGATATGAATAACTACGGACAATATTTTGATTACCTCGGAGGAAAAAAAATAATTTGTTCGACTAAATCAAAATTTATGTTTATTATACTGTTTTCTGGTCATTTCCGTGTATTGCATTTTATTTTATTCCAATTTCAATAAAATTTGCTTTCCTATTATTCGAAATTTTTACTAAAACATTAGTTTTACCAATTATTGATTATAAACTATTATTAATTAAATATTAATTATCACAAATTAAATTTAGTCCGATAAACAATAAATATAGAAATAACAAAATCATTATTTTATAATAAAGTAGGTGATCCAAATTTGGATCAGTGAACAGTGGTGATCCAAATTTGGATCAGTACTATTCACTGATCCAAATTTGGATCAGTTTTTGGATCACTGCTCGAGGAGAATTTGAGATAATTTGCCATAAATTTGGATTTTTGGATCACTGCTGGGTTTGCCCTTACGCAATACTGTACGCTCTTTGTCCCAAAATAAGCGTCTTGACTTTTTGCAGCAATTTAAGATGTAAAAAAAAATATATTTCTACACATTATTTTTTGAAATTTCTTTTTCTGAATAAAAATATAGATATTAATTTTTTATTCAGAATTTTTTTTTAAAAAATAATATGTACGGATATTTTTTTTTACACCTCAACTAAATTACGTAAAAAAAGTCAAAACGACAATTATTTTGGGACAGAAGGAGTACATGTTTATAACTAAAGTTCTCAAATTCTAATTAGTGCTTTATTTATTCATGCAAATGAATATAATAAATTTATTGCTTTAATTATAATAAGTTTAATATATGGAAAAAGTTATTCTAAAATACAGTGGTCAGTGGGTAGTCCTGTAAATAAAAGGGGGCTGTGCTGGCTAGAGAGTGCCGTGGTGGGGTGAAGCCGTGAAGGGCTCCACCAGACGACAGACCAACTAATCAAAGCACGTTGTACATGTAAGAATCCTGTGGAATTAAGCAACCAAATTATCTCTGGGGCCCACAGGGAACACTGGTGGGCCTGGCTGATGGGGCCCAAGGAAGGGGTTAAGGAAGCACTGGCGTTTATTCCTTCCCTTTGACAAAAGCAGTGGCTCATGGCTAAAGGAGAAAGAGGGAAACCCCCCACCCTCACCCTCCAAATACCACCACCCCGTCAACCAATCCAGACTACGGGGGTGTTTGGTTTTCAGAAGCAGAAACTGCTTCTAACTTCTGCTTCTTTTGACCCGTTTGTGTAAATAAGCAGAAGAACTTTTAAGAAGCTGAGAATGCTAGCTTCTCTCTCATAGCTTCTGCTTATTTTCCAAACACTTTATTAACTTTTTTACTTCTCACTTCTAATCCACTTCTTCACTTTAAGCACGGAATCACTTTTTTTAAACTTGGCCAAACGGCCCCTATATTTTATAATCCTATAAATTTTTATTTATGACTAATTTTAAAAGACCAATAAAAATGAGGAATGAAGTGGACATCTAACTTTTTAAAGAATTGTTAGGACTCTTCTGCTGTAGTTGTATTTTATGTCATATTCTTTATTATAATAATTTTAGACATCATATATCTAAGATGCTGGAGATGCTCTTAGTTGTGAGCACTGTTTTAACGATCCTGATTTATTGAAAAATTCGCGATTAATCGATAATAATTATTTTAACCATTTACTGATTACATTCCGATTTTTTTTATATAAATTCCCGATTTATCACGAAAATCGCTAATAAATTCTGAATTAATAGGTCAGTCGATTAATTCAGTTTCCCCATTTTTGTAATTATGATTGTGAAGTTCAAATTACGCGATCCTGAAAAAGAATACTTTAATATTGATATGGGTCGGAAATAATATTTGATTATTATTGGATATTAAAAAGCCCAAGAACACTAAAGCCCAGTTAAATAGGGCCTGAGCCTCTATTTATTAGTTAAATTCGTAATTAATTAATAGAGGCCCAGTCAGAGGTCCAGTAACAAGTCCAAACTCTATAATACATCTAATTATAGCAGATAAATATTCAGAAGTTCGGATAAACGTCAACAACAAGAGGATAAGAGTTCTATCTTACCTCTTGCCTCGAGGCATACTTCGATAAGAAGTCCGATACACGGAATCATATTTCCATCCGACTTCTGACTCCGAAGCGCCTATATAAAGGGCTCTACCCCTCATAACTAGAACTACGTTTTGGACTTGATTCTTCTCCGCGTAGAAGATACGTAGGCATCTCGCATCGAGACCAGTCCAAAGCCCGAATCGCTCACCCCCGTTTTTAGTTCTATAACATTTGGCGCCGTCTGTGGGAAAACAACAACAACCATGACGAACCCGACCGGACCACGTTCAGAAATCCACGTTCCACGCAGCCGAACCACCACCGGGGTCTCGACTGAATCAACCCCTGTAACTACCACCCTCCCGCTTGGTACGACCATTGCTCAAACTACTACTCCCCTGACTTTTGGCTCGCTGCCCCCTCTGACTCGAGTAATTGCAACTGTCACCGACGCCGGCACGCATTACTCAACGGTCACTACAACCACCCGTGGAGGCACAAGAGATGACTATGTGCATGTAACTGACTACGACTCTTCCGAATCGGAGCAGGAGCATGATACACCTCCTCGAAGGAGGAGAGAGGCTGATCGACACCGTCGACGCCGCCATAGGCAAGAAACTAATGAGCCCCGGGGGCCAATAACTTATGAGGAAAGGATCCGAGCCCATGAAGAAGAAATCGCACGGTTAAAAAGAGACCAGGCAAGAATGCAACCCCCAGAATCTAGGGATGAAATCCCTCGCCAAACTGTGATGAATCAAATTCACTTGTTACCAGCAGGCGATCCTGATAACCCGGTTCCCCCTTTTACGCAAGAAATCATGGGTGCAAGGATTTCCCGAAAATTCAAGCTCCCAACCATTAAGGCTTACGATGGCACGGGTGATCCCGCTAATCATGTTCGGACCTTCATGAACGCTCTGTTACTCCAGCCCGTCACTGAAGCAATCAAGTGCCGCGCTTTTCCCCAAACCCTGAGTGGGATGGCCCAACATTGGTATAGTCGCCTACCCCCTAACTCTATCTCTTGTTTTGCTGACTTGAGCAGGGCCTTCATAGGACAATTCGTTGGAAGCAAAACACATGCTAAGAGCTCGGCCTCCCTAATGAATTTGCATCAAGGTAAGAACGAATCACTCCGGGAGTATATGAATCGTTTTACCAAAGAAGCCTTGAAGGTCCCAGACCTTGATCAGAAGGTAGCCATGATTGCCCTCCAACAAGGCACCACTGATGATAATTTTCGCCGATCCCTAGCCAAGAGGGCTCCGGACAATATGAACGATTTACAGGAGAGAGCCGGAAAGTATATAAAGGCGGAGGAAAGTTTGAGAAAATCCCAGAACAATCAGGGACCGAATACCAACTTCAAGAAGCGTGGGAATGATACGGAGTATAATGCTGAGAATAAGTACTCCCGGAAGGAAGATGAAGAAAAATCGCCTGCTAAAAAGAAGATGGGGCCGAGGTTTACTGAGTATGCCAGGCTTAACGCCCCGAGGAGTCAAATCCTGTTGGAAATTGAGAAGGACGAAAGTGTTAGATGGCCGAAGCCTATAAGGACCGATCCGGAGAAACGTAACAAAGATTTATATTGCCGATTCCACAAAGACACAGGACATAAGACCGATGATTGCCGGCAGTTGAAGGATGAAATTGAGTTCTTGATCCGAAGAGGCAAGTTATCCAAATTTACCAAGGATGGAGACAAGAATCATCGAGACAGTGATAATCATGGGAGAGACAACGATGACAAAAGAACTCAGCCTCGAGGGCCTGTTATTAATGTAATCTCCGGAGGACCTACGGCTGCAGGCACTTCAAGCAATTCAAGGAAGGCTTATGCAAGGGAAGTGATGAATATAGTTGGAGAACCTCCGAAGCGGGCAAAAATCGATTATGCTCTAGCATTCGACAATGTCGACCTTGAAAAGGTGAAATTTCCTCATGATGACCCTTTAGTAATTACCCCAGTAATTGGAAACTCATCCGTAAAGAGAGTGCTTGTTGATAATGGAGCCTCGGTGGATATCTTGTTCTATGATGCTTATGAAAAGATGGGGTATTCTGACACTCAGTTAACACCCTCGGACATGCCCATATATGGCTTCAACAATGTGGAAACCAAAATTGAAGGCATGATCCAACTTCCGGTAACTATGGGTACCGAACCCAGACAAGCCACGTGCATGGTAAATTTCTTGGTCGTTAAAGCCTCATCAACCTATAATGCCATCCTTGGTAGGACTGGAATACATGCTTTTAAAGCAATCCCATCTACTTACCACATGAAGATCAAATTCCCGACTAGGAACGGAATTGGGGAAGAGTTAGGAGATCAGAAAATGGCCCGAAGCTGTTATATTGGGGCATTAAGATCTGGAGGAGCCGGGGGGCAAGTATTACCCATAGAGGACCTTGATGTCCGAGGAGAAGAGGAAAGGAGAGGCAAGCCTGCCGAAGATTTGGTTCCAATCCAATTGTATACAGAAGAACCTGAAAAGGTCACTTATGTTGGAGCATTACTCCAGGAAGATTTGAAACAAGAGTTTGTGAGGTTCTTGAGGAACAACCGTGATGTTTTCGCTTGGACAGCGGCTGATATGCCAGGTATCGACCCCTCATTCATAACACATAAGTTGAATGTAAACCCCGTGAGGAACCCTATTAAACAGAAGAAAAGGAACTTCGCCCCTGAAAGGCAAGAAGCCATTAAACAGGAGGTCGATAAGTTGTTGGAAGCAGGTTTTATCGAAGAGATACAATTTCCAGAATGGTTGGCGAACCCTGTTATGGTCAAGAAGGCCAATGGAAAGTGGAGGATGTGTGTAGACTTCACTGATCTGAATGATGCTTGTCCCAAGGATTGTTTCCCTCTTCCAAGGATAGACACGTTAATAGATGCCACCGCTGGCCATGAGATGCTGAGCTTCATGGATGGCTTCAGCGGATATAATCAGATCCGGATGGACAAGGACGATGTACCCAAGGTATCGTTTATCACTGACTTTGGTGTATTTTGTTATTTGGTTATGGCCTTTGGACTTAAGAATGCAGGAGCAACGTACCAACGCCTTGCAAACAAGATGTTTAAACATCTGATTGGAAAGACTATGGAGGTATACGTAGACGATATGTTGGTGAAAAGCTTGAACAAAGCGGATCACCTTGAACACCTTAAAGAGGCCTTTGAAGTCCTGAGGATGCATAAGATGATGTTAAACCCAGCTAAGTGTGCCTTTGGGGTCGGTTCTGGGAAGTTCCTAGGTCTAATGGTCTCAAAGCGTGGTATTGAAGCCAACCCCGACAAGATAAAAGCTATCCTAGATATGGAACCCCCAAAGAGTGTAAGGGATGTTCAGAAACTGACAGGAAGAATTGCAGCCTTGGGAAGGTTTGTATCCAAGTCGGGAGACAAGTGCTTGCCTTTCTTCAAAGCGTTAAAGAAGGTTAAGAACTTTGAATGGACGGATGAGAGCCAAGTGGCCTTCGAACATCTAAAGAAATATATGGCAGAGCCGCCACTCTTATCAAAACCCGTAGAGGGCGAAACCCTGTATGTATACTTAGCTGTCTCGGAACAAGCGCTAAGTGCCGTCTTAGTTCGGGAGGAATCCAAAGTCCAGAAACCAGTATACTATGTGAGCAAGGTTCTACATGGAGCGGAGCTCAATTACTCAGTGATCGAAAAGTTTGCCTTGGCCATGATTACGGCCTCGAGGAAGTTGAGACCTTACTTTCAGTCTCATAAGATAGAAGTCCTGACAGACCAACCTCTCCGAAATGTTATACATAGCCCTAAGGCTAGTGGAAGATTGATCAAGTGGGCCATTGAGCTTGGAGAATTTGATATCCGATACAAGCCTCGAACGGCGATTAAAGCTCAGGCTTTAGCTGACTTCCTAGTTGAATGTACCATTAGCAACCAGGAAGTCGGGGGGCAAGGAGACAAGGTAGAAGAACCTACTAAGGAAGAAAAACCTAAAGAATATTGGCTACTATTTTTTGACGGGGCTTCAAAAACAAAAGGTAGTGGTGCAGGACTTGTGCTCCAAAGCCCTGATGGCTTTACTGTGGAATATGCTATTAAGCTAGACTTTCCGACCACCAATAATGAAGCAGAGTATGAAGCATTGATAGCTGGACTTGGCCTAGCCAGAACCTTGAGGGTAAAGAATTTGAAGGTCTATGGTGACTCAAAGCTTGTAGTCTTCCAAGTGAATGGTGAGTTTGAAGCCCGTGAGGAGACTATGCTAAAATATCTGAGGATTGTAAAGACCCAGATGGCACTATTCGAAGAATGCTTGATAGAATATGTGCCAAGAGAGGAGAACACTAAGGCTGATGCCTTATCGCAATTTGCATCCTCCGATGATGAGGTATGCTCGGGAAGCGTTTATTATCAGGTTTTAAGAACCCCTAGCATCGAAGCAAAGTTAGTTGCCCCCATTGACACAGGGGCCACTTGGATGGATGAGATTAAGTTGTATTTACAAAGCGGTCATCTGCCGCCTAATGCTGATGAAGCACGAAAGTTACAGGTAAGGGCCCTTAAGTATGTACTCATTGAGGGGGTCCTATATAGAAAATCGTTTGTGATCCCTTATTTGAGATGTTTGAGGCCGGATGAGGCTCGAGAAGCTCTTAGAGAAGTTCACGAAGGTGTATGTGGCCAACACCTTGGTGGAAGAGCATTGGCTCATAAAGTGACTCGCCTTGGATTCTATTGGCCAGATATGCTAAAGCATGCTCAAGACTATGTGAAAAGGTGTGATCGTTGTCAAAGGTTTGCACCTGTTGTACGACAGCCACCCGAGATGCTGACGTCTATTAATACTCCTATCCCCTTTGCAATGTGGGGGATGGATATTCTTGGACCGTTTCCACTTGCTAGTGCGCAGAGAAAGTTTCTATTGGTAGCTATTGACTATTTTACCAAGTGGATTGAGGCCAAACCACTGGCCAAGATAACCACCAAGCAAGTTGCTCAATTCGTGTGGGAGAACATTATCTGCAGGTACGGAATACCACGAGTCATGGTTACAGACAATGGGACTCAGTTCAATAATGCTGAGTTTAGAGGATATTGTGAGGATTACTTGATTGAGTTACGCTTCACTTTAGTTGCCCATCCCCAAGCTAATGGACAAGCTGAGGTGACCAATAGAATAATCCTCGATGGACTGAAGAAAAGGGTTGAGAAAGCCCAGGGGTCATGGGCCGATGACATACTCCCTATACTATGGGCGTATCGAACCACTTGCAAGGTTTCAACTGGGGCAACCCCCTTTCAGCTGGCTTATGGAGCCGAGGCAGTGGTGCCACTTGAAATCACTCATACATCCTCCAGGGTCCAGCAGTATGAGCCAGGAGCCAATGAAGAAGGTATGAGACTTGCGCTTGATATGATCGATGAGATTCGTGACGAAGCTCATGCTAAGATTGTGGAAAACCAGAAACGAGCTTCCTATTACTATAACCTACGGGTTAAGGAGCGATATTTCAGGGAAGGAGATCTGGTACTTAGAAGAATTGAGGCTTCAGGGGTAGGTCCCAAAGGCAAGATGGCTCCAAATTGGGAGGGCCCCTACCAAGTTAAGACTGTCACAGGCCATGGCTCATACAAGCTTCAAACCTTGGAAGGAGTCGAAGTTCCCAGAAGTTGGCACGCAACCAACTTGAAGATATATTATATCTAATACTTATCGAATAAAAGTAGGAGTTAGTGGTTACCACGAAAATAAGGTCATGTTGACCACTGCCATGTAGTTGATTTCCAGAAATAGTTATCTCTTTTACTATCATAATAAAGTCCTGAGGATTATCTAACTTGTTTATTCAAGATATTTTTACTTGTGTTTCCACCTGTGTTTTCTTCAATAGACAGCCACGAGTTTCAAAGTTTGAACTCACACGCTTAAAGCTAAGAATCCTAAGTATGAATCAATATGGATAAAAGCTCGAAGTTGAAAAGTGCTAAGTAAAGCTCGAAGCTAAAAGCATGATACAAAAAGTTAACTCGATAGATAAGTTGACAAATAAATAAAGGAGTTAAACCCCGAAGGGTTGACATAAATATTCGAATAAATATACAAACTAAAGCCACGCAGGGCTAAAAACACCTAATCTAAGGTAGACCATCATCAAAGATGTTGTCCCCTTCCTGGGCTTTCCCCTCCTCCTCGGGGACCTCCTCTTCCTTCTCCACATCCTCGGCCATGGGGGAATCAACCCCATCTTGCGCTTCCTCCTCCTGGGTCTCGAGTGGATGGGAGTCCCCGAACTCCGTTTCCTCGAGGTCCTCCGAGGATTCTGAGGTTTTCCCCGGGATCGGGGGGACGGGGAACTTCTCCAAAGTGACCCCCTCGATCTTAGAGCCGAGCTCCTCGATGATGGCCTCCCAGCAACTTTTGAAAGTCTCGGGAAATGCCGCGTCGTACTCCGCCGCCATCAAGTCCTCGTACTCTTTGGACTTCTTAAGGTCCTCGATGGCCTCCGTCCGAACTCGGTCTAGTTCGGCTTCCAGGGTCCGAACTTTCTCTTTCTCGGCCGCCAACTCCTTCTCCACCTCGCGGAAACGTTCAAAGTTGGCGGTGGAAGACTCGAGGTATCGGTCGCGATCGCGCTCGGCGATTGTTTTCTCGGTCCTCACCTCCCTTAAGTTATGGAGGGCCGCCTGAAGGTAGGTGTTGACCTATAAAGATAGAAAAATATGCGTTAAGTATAAGAAAGGTAAGTATAAACGAAGTTTAAGAACGAGTGAAAAAATGACGTACCGAGGCGACAGCTTGGGCTCCGAGAAGCTCAATCTGTAGGTCGTCAGAAGATTCAACCACATGCGCCCTATCTCGTGGGGTAACCACGTTTTTGGACCACTCGGCGGCGGCCCGAGTGTCGCCCACGATGGTGTCTTTGTTCAAGAGGCCCCATTGGACCACATAAGGATTTGGATCCTCATCTATGGCAACGGGCCTCTCGGCTATAAAGGCCGGAACTTTCTCCACGATGGGAGAACCACCCTCCTTCCTGGGCCGCTTAGTGCGGACCCTTTCCACGGGAACGGTCTTCGAAGCGGCCGTTTCCCTTTTCTTGAAAATGTTGCCCAAAGTGGCCAGAGCTGCAAATAAAAAGGAGCAAATAAGTTACGGCCCATAATCAATTTCGTAAAAAGTAATAATAATAAGGATTAAAGGGGATACCCTTTGGGCCTAAATCGCTAAGCCCATGTGCTTGAAGTGAGGCCTCGGAAAGTAGGAGAGAGCAATGGTGAAGGTTGTCTCCCATCAAGATGCGGATCGCGGCCTCTTCTTCTAAGCCCAACTTGAGGGACCTAACGGGCCCGTCTTCGGCCTTACTAAAGTTGGAAAAGAAGCAATCCTCCCAACTGGCCCCCTCCATATAAACATAAAACCATTGTTTTTTCCAATTTGGGAGGGAGTCAGGGGCCGTGTCAGGAACAAAAATGCTACGGGCCACATTTCTATTTTGAATTTTAACCCAGCCCTCATCATTGGGTGTGTTTACAAATTTGAAAAAATACCTAAAAACGGCTACACTGGGCTCCAAATTATGCTTTCTACATTGGACTAGAAAACAGTAAATAAACTTCCACCCGTTGGGCTGAAGTTGGGTAGGACAAATACGGGCCTCAGCTAGGAGCCTACAGACGAACATGGGCGGAGGAAACCTAAAACCAGCATAAAGAGTTTCCTTATAAATCCTAAGGGCCCCAGGCTTTGGATAACAAGATCTGTCATTTGGGCCTGGAGCCTCAGCCCTGTATGGCCCATTTATCCCAAAGGCTACAGCTATAGTATCTACGGCCTCTTGATCATATTTCGAAGGAAACTTATATGCTTCTAAGTGCAACAAATTAGGGAAAGCTTCCCCGAATTCAGAAAGTAAATCTCTAAGTGAAAAAACACTAGCATGGACTAGAGATTTCTTTTTACCTCGGTTCGCGCGAGGATGAGCGGTTGAGGGCTGGGAAAGTTGAGATTGCTGGGAAGAACTGGAGTCCGCCATTGATGTTCTTCGGATGAATGCTTCTAACCCAGAAAATGATGGAGAAAAGATGAAGATTGATCGAAAACTGGAGAGTTGCTTGAATATCGGCCGGAAACTGGGATCTTCTTGAAGATTGCCGGAAAACTCGCCTAAAAACTATAGAAAGTTGAGAGAACTTGGGAGAGTGTTTGGGCTCCGAGATTTGAAAATTTTAGTGAATGAGGGAAATGAAGTCCCAAGTCACTCTAATATATAGGGAGCTCTAACCGGTTCAACAACCGGTAAACTCTAGGGTTACCGTCTGTTTGCGGTCAAATGGGCTCCTTAGCCGGTGAATGGGCTTTGTCCAGGCGGGAAGCCCATGAAATTCAAACTTTTCAGAAGTGCCTCGATCATTCTGGAAGGACCTAGAGATGTCTAAGTAAAAAGAAAAGGAAAATTAAGCTATATAGGCCTGCCAGACATAGACCTTGGCCCACAGGATCCGGCAAAATCAAGTTAGCAACAAACCACGCCTAGGAAGCCGAACTTCCATGGCGCGTATGTATGCATGTCTCCTTGGCGTGGACCATCAACGCCCAGGAAGCATTTCCTTGTTGAGTCATGATTGACCAACCACGCCTAGAAAGCAGAACTTCCATGGCGCGTATGTATGAATGTCTCCTTGGCGTGGACCACCAACGCCAAGGAAGCATTTCCTTGTTGAGTCATGATTGACCAACCACGCCTAGAAAGCAGAACTTCCATGGCGCGTATGTATGAATGTCTCCTTGGCGTGGACCACCAACGCCAAGGAAGCATTTCCTTGATGAGTCATGATTGACCAACCGCGCCTAGGAAGCAGAATTTCCTTGGCGCGTAGGTATGTATGTCTCCTTGGCGTGGACCACCAACGCCAAGGAAGCATTTCCTTGATAAGTCATGAATGACCAGCCACGCCTAGAAAGCGTTGTCTCCTTGGCGTGCTTGTACATATGACTCCTTGGCGTGGCACACCAACGCCAAGGGAGCATTTCTCTGTTGAGTCTTGTGAGACCAGCCACGCCTAGGAAGCGTTGTCTCCTTGGCGTGCTTGTACATATGTCTCCTTGGCGTGGCACACCAACGCCAAGGGAGCATTTATTTGTTGATTCTTGTGAGACCAGCCACGCCTAGGGAGCAAAGCCTCCTTGGCGCGGACACGATGATACCTCCTTGGCGTGGATTACCAACACCAAGGGAGCCACCTGACAGTGTGCCTTCTCCATAAACAAAAAATATATATGGTAAAAATCCTGAAAATTCAGGAAAAATCATGAAATTGAGATTTTAATTTCAAAAAATTATTTAAAGGCTCGAAAAATTCTAGAAAATTGGAATTTCATCATAAAAATTCCAATTAATTTGAATTTAGCCTTGGAAAAATACGAAAGTGCTCGAAAGTACCATCACAAACGTAATCTTGAAGGATACTTGTTGACTCGTAGTGTCATGAAAACGACTCGAAAGGTCAAAAGAAAGACTCGTGTCTTCCGGTACTCCAATCGAAAATGAAGTACGATCCCGAAGGATACGAAACAGAGCTATCTTTACTCTACAGTCAATTCAAGTCATCTCTCGAATTGTTTCAAAGTAGTCAAGATCGGTGAGATCCTTGCGCTATTTATGGAACTTCAGACCTTGGGCGATGGGAATTTGCAGAAGTTAGCTTTCTCGCATGATATGCGAATCAGGAGCTCAGAAAGCCAAAAAGAACTCAGCAACTTTTGAAAAGTTTCTACGAAACTTGTCGAAAGTTGGGGGGCAAATGATATGGGTCGGAAATAATATTTGATTATTATTGGATATTAAAAAGCCCAAGAACACTAAAGCCCAGTTAAATAGGGCCTGAGCCTCTATTTATTAGTTAAATTCGTAATTAATTAATAGAGGCCCAGTCAGAGGTCCAGTAACAAGTCCAAACTCTATAATACATCTAATTATAGCAGATAAATATTCAGAAGTTCGGATAAACGTCAACAACAAGAGGATAAGAGTTCTATCTTACCTCTTGCCTCGAGGCATACTTCGATAAGAAGTCCGATACACGGAATCATATTTCCATCCGACTTCTGACTCCGAAGCGCCTATATAAAGGGCTCTACCCCTCATAACTAGAACTACGTTTTGGACTTGATTCTTCTCCGCGTAGAAGATACGTAGGCATCTCGTATCGAGACCAGTCCAAAGCCCGAATCGCTCACCCCCGTTTTTAGTTCTATAACAAATATATATATTTATTTTGTAAATAATATTTGTTTTGTAATAAAAATGCTCAATCCCCGTTAACTATTTAATTCTTTCAAATTAATATATGAATATATGAATATAAGAAAAGTTCTTAAAATAAGTACTCCTTGAAATAGAGCAGCGTTTTGCAGCAGCACATGTGAGCAACTGGGTTGAAAGAGCAGATGGGGGAGACAAAGTGGAAGGATATTAATCCCATCATTTAAAGTTGATGGCAAATCAATTGAACAAAATATAGTACTGTAGCATCATTTTGACTTCCTTAATTCTCTCTCATCTTTCCTTTTCTATGATTTTCTGTCTGTTATTTGTCAATACATGTGTATCTGTCTTGACCTTGTATAATTTCTTCCTGTTTACATTATTTCCCATTTAGTTGTATCAAGTAAACATTGTTTGCAGCCTTGCTACAATGGTACTAGATAAGTTGATAGTGTTAAACGTGCCGGTCAGCCCTTACCATCGAACCTTAAATTTGACTTCACAGCTCAAGTGTTAGTGCTGTGTGCGCTTTTCAACTTCTTGTTTCAAAACTAATTTAATTTTATATATCAGTATTCGAAAAGTCCGCGATTAATTATAATTACTCGTCGATTAATCGCTGTTCAAACGAAAAACATCTTGATTAATCGTTAATCGGATTAAAAATCGTTGTTAACGGAAGAATTTGGTAGTTAACAAAATTCAAGGTTCGTGACCAAAATCAAGATCTGTGACGGTGACTGAGTGGTGGTGATGGAAAATATGGGGTGGCTGAGATTAGGGTTTCGAGTTGCCTACAGGTGCTCCCAACTCGTGTCCCCCTAATTTGCCTACGTACCCCTATATTTATAGGGGATCAAACTAATACGTAGTTCTTTTCTCCTAAGAAACCTAATAGGATTAGGTTTTCCCTTCTGCTATCTTCCTCCTGAAAGGGGCCCAATACGATGAGGCCTAGTCTTGGGCCTTGTAGACTCTCGAGCACCCAAAACTTACCCCAAATGCAAGGACGCTTCTCTACTCCCCGATAGGGACAACCCGCCAGATTACAGAGATAGAGCCTTCCAGGGCATATCTTCGAGAAGGTTCCACAAGCTCCCCGACAAGGACAACTCGCCAGACTATAGAGCAAGGCCTCCTCTAATCTTCATTCTCTATCTCCCAAGGAAGACAACTCCTTAGACTACAAGGTAGAGTCTTCGACAAGTTAACAGTAGAGCCCATATACACCTAAGGGCGTCCCCCTAGGTAAAATATGTCTCCTCCTGCCCTTCAAATAACGATCTTTCTCTGTAAGCTACAACTTGGCGCGCCCTGAATATAAGGCGCGCCCAATCTTTTTGAGGTGGGTTCTTCTGATTGACATAGCTAGTTTGGGCTTGGTCCAATCTTGAGCCTATCATAGTCTTCTTTTATGGGCCGGGTCTTCATGGTGATTTTTGCGTATAACAACTACCCCCCAGATCCTGGTGGCATTGAAGATGTCGACGAGATCTTGATGTCCTTTTACCCCTGAGATGTCCCATCTTGGTTGTTCTCTGTTGATGCAGAAGATGTTGACGTTCTTTAACTAGGCGCGCCATATGTTGCCGTATAATAGCTGAGTCTGAAAAGTGCCACTGAGTCGAATGAAGGAGATTCCTCTGAAGCTAAGGTTGAAGAAGTTGTTTGAAGATGAAGATGATTCTGCTTGACGGGGGTGAAGACGATGTTCGCTTGACGGAGGTGAAGGCAATATTTGCTTGATGAATGTGAAGGCAGTGCTTGCCTGATGGAGACGATGACGAGGTTGCTGAGGATGAGGTCGCGGAAGCCGATGCTGAGTCGATGAAGATGAGGCCGCGGAAGCAGAGGCTGAAGGAAAGATGAGGCCGCGGAAGCTAAGGCTGAAGATAAGGCTGCGGAAGCCAAGGCTTAAGGAGAGATTAAGCTGAGGCCGCGGAAGCCGAGGCCGAAGGAGAGGCCGCGGAAGCCGAGGCTGAAGATGAGGCCGCGGAAGCCAAGGCTGGAGGAGATATTAAGCTGAGGCCGCGGAAGCTGAGGTGAAGGAGAGGCCGCGGAAGCCAAGGCTGAAGATGAGGCCGCGGAAGCCAAGGCTGAAGATGAGGCCGTGGAAGCCGAGGCTGAAGTAGACGAGCATGCCTTCTACCATGTCTTATATGAGGATGAGGCGCGCCCTGAAGGTGAAGCAAATTCTTCCAATTGTTGTTGACTAGGATCTCAGTTCTGGAGACGTTTGAGTTATAGTCAAACTGGGCGCGCCTAATGTTGGATTTTGGTTGTAACAACTACTACCCCCCAGTTCCGACTTGTCTTGAAGATGCAGGTTGGAGAAGACAGTGTTGCGAAGATGTGTTGTGACGTATATTCACTCTGAATCTTGAAGACTGGAGTGTTGGATGTGTCTCTATACACAATTATATATACATAATTATATTTCAAAAAATTATAAGATTAGTATTTACCTCATGGCGCGCCCTGTTAGGGGAAGGCGTGCTTCTCGATATATTATTCCTTCTGGCAAGGGATAGAACCAACACAATATACAGTATACAAGTATTAGGAAGGATATTTACCTGGAGGCGCCCCCAGTCGGGGGAGGCGCTCTTCCTAACATTCTTCTTTCCTTGTTAGGGGAGACACATCTTGTAAATACCCTAGTCCTTCTCCATTCACATTATTTTCATCTTGGGGCTTACGAAATTCTTGAAGTTTTTCATGGTTAGGGCCACCCTGCAAAAACATATATCCTGCACTCTCAAGAAATCATGTTGTAGCCTCTTCCGGCGTGTGTTTGCACCATGACCGCATCCTTAGTAAATTTATATCACTCACTACCAAGTATGTGTAAACAATGGTTTACGTACCTACAAAATCTCTTGCCATGTTCTTTCCTCCGAAATTAATATAAGTACAAATAATTTCATAAACAATATTATATTATAAATCCATAATAAAACATGCAGAATATAAAGAGCATTATGCATAATAATAAACATGAAAATAAATAAATTAAATTACTAAAACGACTTATCTCTGATCTACGCCTCGGGCATCCCGACTTTCAAAATCCACCGGACTGATTTTTACGCTTTCTAGCAGCTCCTTTCATTTTTCAACATATTAGCATCATGTTAAAACTTAACTAAACATGATAGAGAGTTAATTATATTTAATTAATATATATATATAATATTATTAATGTAACAATAAAAATTAGACGCTAAACATGTCACGTACATAATAAAGATATTCATGAGAGTACATAAAAATTAAATAAAGATAAACTCATCTGGATTGTAAATGACGATTTCATAATTTCCGTCTCTGAACTTCAGAAAACTTTCCATGTCACGAACTAACTCCTGTAATTCCATGTCCACTAATATTCTCCAATAAAGCTGGTCTGTTGCTGCTTCTTGATCTATTATAATTTCCAAAGTATGTGCGTCCTTTTTTTGCCTTTTTTTTTCAGTGCTGCCTTCGCCCATGCTTTATCCATCCATGCCAGTATCATATTTCTGTGCTTATGTTATTGTATTACTTGAGACGAAAATAAATAAAAATATGGAGATTATATATAATGTTTGTGCTGAATTTTACTGTTAAATGCTAAAGAAAAATAAGTGCGATAAATAAATATTAAGACGAGAATTGGTTACGCGGAAAACCCCGTGAGAGGAAAAAACCGCGGGAGGGTTGTGACCCTGCCAAGAATGCTTCACTATAATTGAGTATGTGTTACAATGTGTATGTGCTAATGTGACTTGTCTTTTTTTTCTTGAGTCTAAGCCCTATTTATACAAATTAAATCACAACTACTAGTCCTATTATTACTCCACGTGCTGCTGTGGCTTATCTTCTGCAACAGCCCCGCACATGATTATCTCAATAGTTATCCACTTCCCTTGACTCGGTCCACGCAAATTCAAACACTCGATTTGTCACCATGCGCTTACGTCTGTCTTGTCGCCTTAGCATGACGTCAAGCATCTTCATGTTAGTTGCAGTCGGCAAACATGCACTAACAATTAGCCCCTAATTTTATTTAATAATTCTTTTGTTGAATAAAATTATCGTTCCTCCGTCAAAATGTGGCGCTTCGATTCCCGCGCACGTTTCCCCTTGTAATCATCCTTTGTTGCCTCTTATCCCTAGACCTCTTTATTCACCCCAACACTTCACCTCCTGCATACACATCTTCCCAGCCATTTCTCATCTCACTTCGTCTCCTCTCAAAGCTAATCCCGATTACCACTATCCATGGCCAAAAAATCTACTCAAGCCAATACTCCTCGCAAGGCCACGGCAGATCCTTCCTCTGGGGCCGTCTCTTTGTGGGTCGCTACGGATCTTCTCGATGCCAAAGATAGCAAGATCTGTACCATGAAACCTGAAAGATTTGAGGAAGCCAAACGTGCTTTTGCTGGTGGCGTTGAGGCTGTGCTTCCATCTTCTGTTGAGCGTGCCGATTGGTTTAAGAAGGGTTGGGCTTGTCTCTATTTTTATCCCTTCGATATTGGGATAAAGTTTCCCTTCTCTAAACTGGTGCAAGATTTGCTGGAGGACATGCGCATCTCTCCAGCGCAATTGATGCCCTTCTCTTGGAGGATCTTGGCTTGTCTTGAAGTTAGGAGGCCAAGCACAATTTGGGCATCACCGTTGATGTGATCAAGCGTTGTTACTCGCTCAAAAAATTCTATGGCTGTCTTTTCGGATTGACTACAAAGAGATCTTTGATTCTCAATGTTGAAGGCGCAAATGATAGGCAATGGAGCAAGGATTATTTTTTCATTAACAAGTCCTCGTTAGGTGATGCTGGTGCTTCCCTTCTGGAGCGATGGGATCCCAACGGGGACTCCGTGGGTATATTTCTAACTTACTTGAATTACTTTTCCTTGGTGTGTTCGTAATTAACTGTGTCGCTTGATACCTTTTGGTTTTTCTTTTTGTGTATGTAATCTTGTTTCGTATGTTGTCAGAACCATTCTTCACATTTGACCCTACCAACGAGGCTGCCCAGAATGTTGTTGATAAAATTGTATCCCTGCCTATTGAGGACAGGATTTGGCCCAACTGTTTGGGTCGTCCCGTACGTAATGCTAGTCCGGTTGATGTTGCTTAGTGGATCAAGAAAGGAAAGTTCAAGGAGGAGGGTGAAGCGTCTGAGATTCTTCCCGTGAAGACTGTTGCTAATAGGACCGGTAGCAAGATCAATATCACCATTAGCCGAGCATCATCCACCCCTCAAACTCTGTCTTCCGATTCCCATAAAAGCCCTAAGACCGAAAAGGGGCTTGAGATGAGTTCTAGTCGGATTTTTGCGAAAGGTATTCGGTACTCCGTGAAATTATTGAGTCGGTGTCTTATTCTTGTGCTTGTGGTGTGCTTCTCATCGTTCTCATTTTTCATGTTTGCAGAGTACAAGACACCTGCCATAAAGCCGCCAGAAATGTCCACTAAGGAGATGTTCGCGAAGAGAGCACGTGACGAGAAGTCTGTTGGGACGGGATCTTCCATGACGCCACTACTGGTCAGCCCCATACTTAGTCCTGAGGCCAAGAGGATAAGGTCTACGCCATCCGAGACTGGTGGCAAGTCAGGTTCTTCCACCCCTCTGATATTTTTTGGTTACAACGCACATGCTAGGCCTGCGGAGTTTGCACACTATTTGGGTGACTTGTTGTTACCACAGTATATCGAATCATCAAACGGCAAGAGCCCCAAAATGCTATTATCTGAGGCTACTGGTTACTCCTTCCATGTGAGTCATCTTTATCTTCGACATCTATTCTCGTATTTTCATTGTCCTTTTATTGTTGGATTAATCTCTTCTGTGCGTACAGGCCTTGCAGGCTTCTCTCATGGCTCAGGAAGCTTCCATGCATGAGAGTCGGGAAATGGAGGAGAAATACAAGGAGGTGGTGACCAAGTTGCACACAGCTCAAGTGGCGGCTTCTGAGAACTTGAAGGCTGCAAGGGACGTGCAGCAGGATCTTGATGATTTTACCGTGAAGGTAAAAGCCACTGAGGAGAAAATGCATGATGAAGCCCAGAAGCTCACCACACAACATGCGATGCGCGCGAGAGTCGAGACCATGATGGAGTACTTTAGAGGCAAGCACGTTTCCTGGGACATGAATGAGACTGTAAGGATCTATAACGAGGCTTATCCGGATGACGCATTCCCCCTTCATGTCTCAGGAGACAACGGCGTGGAGTCTCTTGTGGAAGATACTTGGGCGGTAGATGTCGTTGCTGTGGAAGAAAAGCTTTCTGGTGAGGACGGTGATGGCGACGCTCTTGGCAGCGATGGGAAGGATCCATGATTCTCTGTTTAATTTCTCGTTCTTAAGTTTCAGCTGAACAACGTTGAATTAAGTCTTTTGTCGTATTTTAAGTATTTTGGACCTTTTGGATGATGCATTTGGATATTTTGCTATCTGGATTTTTCTGGCCGTGGCCAGACTATTAACGCCGTATTGTTCTGAATTCGTTGTTATTGTTGATTTTGTTATGAGTTCTCTTTTTTATTTGTAATTTTGTGGATTGCTTTTGTTAATTGTTAGTGATTGTAGACGTACTTTCGTAGGTGTATGCTCATGTGGGGCAACTAAGAGGCTTATCCCTCTTGAAGCATGCCTTGTATCGTTATTAGTTGGTGATTGGCTTGTGTTGTGTTTTGAAATTCGTGTGATTTGTGGAATGCAATATGCTTTGTCATGATTTGGATGCAGAGGAGAGTAAATAAGAAGGTTTGAAAGTCTTTTAAGGATTAGAGTTTTAAGAGTTTTAAAATTGTTAAGCACGATATCGTGAATTTTATAGATTTCAAATTTTAGATGTATTTGAGAGGAAAAACTTACAAATTCTAGGGATGCACATGCTCGTGGAATATATGGGTCATTGTTAAAACATTAAGTGTGAAATGCCATACCACATGTGTTTTATTGATGGAAAATTCGAAGACAATAACATTGAATAAGCTAGACTGCCAATCAATGCTAAACAAGCTAAACTGTTCACGTCAAGTGCCATGATGTCCTAGCGACTTATTTGATAACTCTGAATTATGAAAAATAGAGCTACATGTGGTAATTCTTGAGATGTAGAGCATTCCAGCTCCTTGGAACTTGCTCTCCTTTGAGTGTCGACAGTCGATAAGCCCCTTGTCCAACAATGACGTCGATCATATATGGTCCTTCCCAGGTGTCTGCGAATTTCCCCGCGGTTGGGTCCTTTGTGTTCTGAAACGCCTTCCTCAGGACCATGTCCCCCACTCTGAATGTACGAACATGAACATGCTTGTTATAAGACTTGGCCACTTGTTGTTGGTATGCAGCTAGTCGCACCTTCGCTACTTCTTTGACCTCGTCTATGGTGTCGAGGTCGTGAATTAGCTCTGTTGAATTTGTGTCCTGAGTAAGGAGTCCGTCCCTTGCCGTTGGCATCATAACTTCTGTTGGCAAGACAGATTCCGCCCCATAAACCAGGCTGAAGGGTGTTTGTCCTGTGGATATCTTTGGTGTCGTCCTGTCAGCCCATAAGGCCCAAGGCAACTCTTCAGCCCATCTTCCTTTGTGGGAAGTCAACCTCTTCTTCAAGTTGTTGATGATGACCTTGTTGCTTGATTCCGCTTGTCCGTTGGCTTGTGGGTATCTAGGTGTAGACTTCACTAAGTTTATGTTGTATTTCCTGCAGAACGCTTCAGTCTTTTCACTTATGAACTGTGATCCATTGTCGCATACAATTTCTGACGGGATCCCAAACTTGCAGAGAATGTTCTTTTTGATGAAGGAGATGACATCTTTTGACGTCACCTGTCTGTAGGCTTCCGCTTCCACCCACTTGGAGAAGTAGTCAGTCTTGGCAAGCATGAATACCTTTTGCCCTGGTGCTGTTGGTAGTTTACCCACTATGTCCATTCCCCATTTCATAAAGGGCCATGACGGTATGGAAGTGTGCAGGTGTTCCGACGGCTGATGGACGACGGGTGCCTGACGTTGACAGGCGTCACACTTGTTGACGAAGTCCACTGCATCTTGCTTCACGGTTGGCCAATAGTACCCCATTCTCAATGCCTTTAGTGACAAATTTTTCCCCCTGTGTGGTTTCCACACTCTCTTTCGTGGAGGTCTCGTAGAACCTTGTCTGCCTCATTGCTGGTAAGGAACCTTTGTAGGAGTCCTGATGCCGACTTCTTGAGTAAGACGTCATCAATCATGATGAATTTTGAGACTTTCATGCGTAGGACCCTTGCCTCCTTGCGGTTAGCAGGCTGATTTCCCAGCAGCAAGTAGTCCTTGTATGTTTGGATCCATCCATCTTTGTCATGGGCAGCCACTTCTACATCTAGGATGGGGGTCGTCAATTGGGTTTGATTCCTCGAACTTGCTGGCTCCAGGATGTGGATGACTGGGATGTTGAGGGTGTTGATGTTTTATAAGATGGCAGCCAGCCCTGCTAGTGCATCAGCTTGTGTGTTGAATTCTCTGGGCACCTGTTGAATGTTGAATGTGTCAAATGAGTGCTGCAATTCTTTCACAGTGTTAAGATACAACGACATTTTAGCATCTTTGGCCTCGTAAGAGCCATTGACGTGATTGACAATTAAGAGAGAGTCACAATTGACGTTAATGTGTTTGACCTTTAGATCTTTTGCGATGATTAGCCCCATGATCAGCGCCTCATACTCAGCCTCGTTATTTGTTGCCTTGAAATCACAACACACCGCGTATGGTAGGGTGTCCCCCTGTGGCGATTTGAGGACGAGTCCTAGTCCTGTGCCATTCACGTTTGACGCCCCGTCAGTGTGCAGGATCCAGGGTCCTTGGTCTCGTATTGACGTCAATTGTCGACATTCTACTTCTGCCTGCACCATGAGACTCGGACTAAAATCAGCCACAAAATCAGCTAATGCTTGGGACTTAATGGCGACTCGAGGTTCATAAATGATGTCGTAAGTGCTCAGGCGGATGGACCACTTCTCCATGCGTCCTGTCATGTCGGGTTTGCTCAACACCATCCTCAAGGGGAAATTTGTCATGACACGAATCTTGTGCGCCTCAAAATAGTGTCGTAGCTTTGTTGACGTCACATCAAGGGCTAGCACCAGCTTTTCCAAAGATGTGTATCTGGTTTCGGTGTCGACCAGAATTTTACTGACGTAATACACTGGAGATTGTGTGTTGTTGAGTTGCTTGACCAGCACGCTACTGACGGCATGCTCTGTGACCGAGAGGTAGAGGTAGAGTTCTTCTCCTGGCGTGGGTTTGGCAAGGAGTGGAGGCGTAGTTAAGTACTTCTTCAATTCCATGAGTGCTTCTTCATGCTTGGTTGTCCATTCAAAGCCTTTATTCTTTCTTAATACGTCATAAAACATTCTGCATCTGTCGGACGAGCGCGAGATGAACCTGTTCAATGCAGCCACTCTTCCCGTCAATTTTTGGACCTCCTTTACGTTGGAGGGACTCGTTAGGTCAAATATTGCCTTCACCTGTTCAGGGCTAGCTTCAATTCCCCTTCTCGTCACCATGTGTCCCAGGAATTTCCCTGAGGAGACGGCAAAGTTGCATTTGCTTGGGTTGAGCTTCATGTTGAACTCGCGAAGTATGTCGAATGCCTCCTCAAGGTCCCGGATATGATCCTCTGCATGTCTAGACTTCACTACCATGTCGTCAATATAGACCTCCATTGTGTGTTCGATTTGCTGCTTGAACATTTTGTTGACCAATCTCTGGAATGTGGCACTAGCATTACGTAGGCCAAATGGCATGGCAAGGTAGCAGTATATGCCTCTTTCCGTGATGAAGGCAGTCTTCTCGGCATCGCTGGGTTCCATCTGAATTTGGTTAAATCCGCTTGAGGTGTCTAGGAATGTCAACAATTCATGTCCGGCTGTGGAGTCTACCATCGTGTCGATGTGGGGTAGTGGGAATGGATCCTTGGGGCATGCTTTGTTTAGGTCCATGTAATCCACACAAACTCTCCATTTACCGTTCTTCTTTTGCACTATGACCACATTCGCAAGCCATTCTGGATACTCCACCTCCTTGATCATTCCTGCTTGTAGTAGTCGTGACACTTCCTCGTTGACAATCTTGTTTTTTCAGCTGCGAACTTCCTTCTCTTTTGCTGTATGGGTTTGAAGTCTGGTTCCACATTCAGTTTGTGTGTGATGACATCAGGGCTGATTCCCGTAATGTCCCCAAGTTCCCATGCAAAGGTGTCAAGTCGTGATGTGAGGAATTCGACGAGGTTCGCTCCCAAAGTGGGTGTCAGGTCCTCTCCCACAAGAACTTTCTTATCTCCGGTTGTCAGATCTATCTCTGCTAGCTTTTCTGGTCCCTTCATGGGTATTTTGGGGTCTTGCACGCCGTCACATTGAGCCGTAGGTTTCATACAGGTTTTGTAACATTCCCTCGCCATGCTTTGCTCTCCTCGTATCTCTTGGACGCCCCAGGGTGTTGGGAACTTGAGGACTTGGTGGAAGGTGGAGGGTACAGCCTTTAGGTCATGAATCCATGGCCTACCCATGATTATGTTGTACGTTGAGTCGCAATCTATCACCAAAAACTTTGTCAGTATGTTGAGTCCTTTAACATACGTGGGTGATGTGATTTCTCCAATGGTCCTCTTGGTTTCGCCACTGAATCCCACTAAGGTAGTCGATTTTTTGATCATGTCACTATCCTCAAGGGCCATTTGCCGCAACGTGTCCTTCATCATGATGTTCGCAGCACTGCCGTTATCCACCATGATTCGCTTGATGAAGCAGTTCCCGACGGGTAGGGATATTACTAGGCTGTCATGTTGGGGTTCCATCACATGTTGTCTGTCAGGGTCACCAAAGACAAGTGCAGGTGTGGTGTCGCCCACTTCGACAACTGCTGATACTTGTGGACCCTTCCCTCTGGCTAGACGTTTGGCTTGTGAGTACGTAGTCCCGCTTACTTCACTTCCTCCGGCTATAAAGTTGATTATTGTCTGATACGGTGGGGGTGGCAGTTGCTTTGAAGGGGTTTTGTGTGGGGAGCCTCGTGTGACACTCGCCGTCCTGCCGGCCATGAATTTTGTCAGGTAACCCTTACGGACCAGATATTGTAGTTCACGTCGTAATGCGACACAGTCTGAAGCCTTGTGTCCGTAGTCGCCATGATAGTCACACCATAGTTTTGACTCAGGATTGGCTTTTGGTTTGTTGCTCTTGACAGGCCACTTGACCGCATCTCCCATTTTGGTGAATTCCCTCATCATCTCCGTTGGGGTTATTGTGAATCCATAACTGTCATACGTTGGGGGAGGTTGGGATCCTTCCTCCAATCTGTTTGCTCTTGAGTACAGCTTGTAGTCCTTGGTTTTGGTCGTTAGGATCTTCCTGTTTGGCCGGTAATACTTTTCATCATGATCCCTTTTATCCTCCTCTAGTCGCACATGGGCCATAGCCTTGGCTTGGACGTCATCTAGTGTCTTGCACGAGTATTTTGTCAGTTCATCGTAGAGTGAGGAGTCTCGTTCCAAGCCTCTCCTGAAGGCTTCGATGGCCGTTGGAATTTCACAGTTGGTGATAGTCATCTTCTCTCGGTTGAATCTGGTCAGGTATTCTCGAAGTGGTTCCCTGTATTTCTGAGTTATCTTATACAAATCACTTGTGGTTTTCTCGAACAGTCAACTGCTCGCAAACTGAAGGTTGAAGGCGTCCACCAGGTCAGCAAATGTTTCAATACTTCCGTTAGGTAGGCTTACATACCACTGCAAGGCTGGTCCCGTAAGTGTTGCGCCGAAGCCCTTGCACATGCACGCTTCTCTTGGTTCGTTCGAAATGGGCACAGTGAACATTCTTTGTTTGTACTGCGCGACGTGTTCCTGAGGGTCAGTCGTGCCGTCATAGGCCTTCATGGTTCGCACTGCGAAGCGTTTCGGGGTCTCAACCATGGCGGCGAGTCCGCGTAGCTCAGGGGTGTGGCTTTTTATAGGGGCTTTGGCACTCCCGGAATGCGCTGCACCATCTCCTTCAGTGCTAGTAACTCCTTTCGCATTGTGTCATGGCTTCGTGATTTGGAGGATTTGCTGTCTTTCTTCTTCTTCTTCTTGTTTCCTTTGTCGCCTCTCTCGCCTTCGCCTTGTCGCCCAGAGCCGTTTAGATTTTCAGGGGCGTTGTTGGCAGCTGGGACCTCCTGTTCAGGGTTTTCCACCTCAATTTCCTAGTCGTACTTTTCTTCCTCTTCGTCCTCCATGTTCAAGCGCCTGGCTACACTGTTCAACACTCCTCTTGACGTAGGATTGGACTTTGACCTGGCTGTCGTAAGTTCTTTCTGTAGTGTCTCCCTCTCAGTCCTCCAAGCTTCTTGTTGAGAACTCATGTCATCTTGCATCTTCCGGATCGTTTCCAACAGCTGTTGTATTGTGGGATTGTCTCCCTGGCTCGTAGAGCCGTGTTGTTGTTGATCACTCGTCATTACATGTTTCCTTGTAGAATATTTAGCAAGTTTCCCAGCGCCAATAGTTTGTGCTGAATTTTACGGTTAAATGCTAAAGAAAAATAAGTGCGATAAATAAATATTAAGACGAGAATTGGTTACGCGGAAAACCCCGTGAGAGGAAAAAACCGCGGGAGGGTCGTGACCCTGCCAAGAATGCTTCACTATAATTGAGTATGTGTTACAATGTGTATGGGCTAATGTGACTTGTCTTTTTTTCTTGAGTCTAAGCCCTATTTATACAAATTGAATCACAACTACTAGTCCTATTATTACTCCACGTGCTGCTGTGGCTTATCTTCTGCAACAGCCCCGCACATGATTATCTCAATAGTTATCCACTTCCCTTGACTCGGTCCACGCAAATTCAAACACTCGATTTGTCACCATGCGCTTACGTCTGTCTTGTCGCCTTAGCATGACGTCAAGCATCTTCACGTCAGTTGCAGTCAGCAAACATGCACTAACATATAATTTTAATTTTTAATAAGTATCAAGAATATGCATCACGATAAGCATGTAAAAAGAAGCATATGCATATAAATGTGAAAAACAAATAAATTAACCAAGATAAAAAGACTTTGAGACTTATCTCGTTCATGGACAAGAAACTGATTCCTGTTCTGTATATTCTGCACTCACTCCTTTAGTCAGAGCTTCTTCTTTTGCACTATTGTTACTTATTTGTTTTAATGTTGTATGGAGTATGGACTCCTGTCACGTGAGCAAAGTGGACCCGTCACATCTCTCCTATTTGAATATCAACTCCATGCACCTTGCTGTTCTTGTTCAGGCCGAATCTCCGATTTCTTTGTTTTCGTTTTTCTTAAACGCCAGTTTCATGAGACAAAATCAACTAACCACGCACAGATAATGAACTCCCAAGATTAATCACAATTATATATCTACTATAATTTATATGTAATATAAATTAACAAATCAAGTTTCCTGAATATGTATGATATTAGTAACATATATCTCACAGTAAAATAAAATATCAGCTTCATGACATAATTATTCATAATCATGGAAAATCAAAAAAAATAAAAAATAAAATAAGATAAGAAGAACTTATCTTTTATTTTGAGAGGTCTGTTGGTTCAAGTTTAATACATAACATGGCTATCAAAATCAACCAGTAACGTTAAGTCTTTATCGCGGCAGCCATCATAAATTGATCCCGGAAACTATCCTGCGCAACCATGAGTCTATCACTCCAGGCATATAACATTAGAACACACCTGTTTTCTCTTACAAATTTTTCACGAAGAATATAAAAATAAAATACAAATATCATGCCAGAATCTTTGTTAATATTAATAAAAGATAAAACCATATATGTAATCTTAAAAAATTAAAATAATAATAAGAAGAAAACATATCTTTAGTACGTAGATCGGAGATAGTTCAGGGTCCCGGTTGAATGCAAGAAATCATGCAGCGACCATGTCTAATCTAATGTTAATGGCTAAAAGTAATGATGACCCATGATAGATATCGATGATAGATTAGAAACACCCATCCACGATTCACCGCTGGCCGACTTATTGATGAATAATCAACCGTTAATTATTGATGAATAATCAGTTGTAGTTTGAGTAGGTCTCCGACGATCGTTTGTCCTCCACAAACGAAAGATCTAAAACAGCCCATCCTTCTAGCGCCAATTTGTTAACGGTGGAATTTGGTAGTTAACAAAATTCGAGGTTCATGACCGGAATCAAGATCTGTGACGGTGACTGAGTGGTGGCGATGGAAAATATGGGGTGGCTGAGATTAAGGTTTCGAGTTGCCTACAAGTGCTCCCAACTCGTGTCCCCTTAATTTGCCTACGTACAACTCGTCAGACTACAGAGCAAGCCCTCCTCTAATCTTCATTCTCTATCTCCCAAGGAGGACAACTCCTCAGACTACAAGGTAGAGTCTTCGACAAGTTAACAGTAGAGCCTATATACACCTAAGGGCGTCCCCCTAGGTAAAATATGTCTCCTCCTGGCCTTCAATTACGATCTTTCTCTGTAAGCTTCAACTTGGCGCGCCCTGAAGAAAGGCGCGCCCAATCTTCTTGAGGTGGGTTCTTCTTATCGACATAGCTATTTTGGGCTTGGTCCAATCTTGAGCCTATCATAGTCTTCTTTTATGGGCCGGGTCTTCATGGTGATTTTTGCGTATAACAATCGTTTTTCAAAATAATCGGTAAAAATCGGTCAAAAGTTGGTCAATTATAAATCAAGTTGTATGATATATAATTTTTTTTATTAAATTATGTCATGTAATTATGTAAAATACTTAAAAATCTATTTTTTGTTTGTGCTTATACATATAGGATCTTGTTAAAATAGAAACCTCATCTAAAATAAAAACTAGGAACTAATCCTAGCCACTAAACTAATTACCCCTAGTTTTAATCACAGCCGTACGTTTAGCAAAATTAAAAAAAAATAAAAAGACAAGAATTTGGTTTTTAATTTTCTCATAACTGCTTGAACTTTCTCATAATTAGGTATTTAATAGCTTTGAAAAGGCTTACGGATTTTACAAGGAGTGTGGCAGGTTGGGTGGTTTTGACGTACGAAAAGCAACCGAAAAGAAAGATTCTAATGGTACAATAAAATTAAAACACTCTGTTTGTAGTAAAGAAGGTTTTAATGATATTAAATTTGGGAATTCAGATGAAGTTGTAGATAAAGGAGTTAGGGGAAGACGTACTGTAACACGTAGATGTGGATGTAAAGCCAAAATTTTTGTGAAGATTATGAGCCAAAACAGATATTATGTGTTAAACTTTGTAGAACTTCACAATCATACGATGGCGAGTGAAACTGGTAGGTAATTTTTGAGGGCTAGTAGAGAGATGACAGTTTGTTTGAGGAATATAGTTTTTAATGCTGCAAAGGTTAATATTAGTTGCAGCAAGACATTTAGTTTGGTGAAGGAAATGACCTGTGGATATTCTAATGTTGGTGCTATATTACGCGATTTCAGGAATTTTGACAGGGATTTAAAAGAGTTTGTTGGAGAGAGGGATGGACAGATGATGATTGACAAGTTCAGAGTTATGCATGAGACATCTAAATCATTTTATTTTGCTCATGAAGTTGATGCTGAGGGGCACTTAACTATGCTTTTCTAGGATGATGCAGCTGGGTGGAGAAACTTTGAAATTTATGGCTATGTTGTGTCATTTGATGCCACATTTGATACAAACAAGTAGGCTTATATTGAGAACTACATTATTTTATGCTACATTGTCTAAATGTATATATTGTGGTATATATAGTATTTTGATTTCTGTGGTATATTTTGTGGAATTGTGATTGTGCATTAGATTGTTTTTCTGTATATAGTCTTGGATTATGTGGTATATTTTGTATTCTTTGTATGTTGTTCTGTATATAGTCTTGCATAACGTTTTTGTGAACACCGACTTAAATGGAAATGGACAGTACTCTTTGAATTGGTGGATGATAAGTGTTTGTTATCTAGTTGAATGTATTGAAGCCGAAACTAGTTACATGTCTAGTCTGCTAGGCTGATACAGTCTTGTATTTATGAATACAATTAACAGTGTTAAAGGTATATGAGCTGTAAATAGTTTTGAACTAGCGAAACAGTGTTGTTAAAGATCGATTGTGCAGTACCTAATTTAAAATTTTGTCTATCTATAGTTTTAGAAAATAACTGGTTTTGAGAGACCTAATTTATGATTGTAATTCCAATAAATTTAGGTCAATAGTGGAGGGCATGGCAATATACTCTCGTAGTGTCTACTATGGGCATAAAAAGCAATTATAGTATTTGTTTTTGTAGTTTCTTTTAGTGACATTGTAAGGTTTTTTAGTGAAATTTTAGGTATATTTTAGTGATATGTGGTTTGTATTTTAATGATATTCCCTTTGTATATTAGTGATATCTCCATTTTATATAAGTAATTTGGTAGTTTACAGTTTTTATGTGTTATCTTTGCGGGTATAATATGATTTTTGCTCCTTTTACTGGTGTTGACAAACATGCTAGATGTGTCACATTTGCTGCTTGTTTATTATCAAAAGAAGATATTTGTCATTATACTTGGGCTTTTAAACAATTTGTCAAAGCTATGGGACGAAATCCTGTTGTGTTTATTACTGATCAATGTCCAGCAATGAAAGTAGTTGTGCCGGTTTCATTTTGTGGAGATAATGATTTGATTCCTAGTAAGCATCTCCTTTGTATGTGGCATAATACGCAAAAATTTCCGATCAAGGTAGTTATTTCTATTTTTTGTTATATTTTATTTCAATTATATTTATATTATAGTAGCCATTTGTTTTATATATTTGGTTATAATATTGAAGGTTGGCAATCGATTGTGTAAAGAAACAGATTTCATGGAAAAAATGAAAAAATACATATGGTCGTCAAATTTTGAGATTGATGAATTTGAAAATGGATGACAATCAGTTATAAAAGAATTTAAGATGGAAGATAATAAATGGTTGTCAGATATGTATGAAATAAGGAAGTCTTGGATTCCTTCATATTTTAGGGACAATCCTATGTTTGGCTTGATGAGAACTACTTCAAGATCCGAAAGTGAAAATTTCTTCTTAGGACATTTTCATAGGCAAGGTGATACATTATGTGAATTTTGGTTACGTTTTGATAGTGTAATGCATAGGCAGCAGAATGAGGCCGAAAAGCTAGATCATGAGTCTAACTCAGGAAAACCAAACACTTTGTCAAGATGGTTTCTTGAAAATGATGATGCTGACTTGTTTACACGGACAATCTTTTACAAGGTACAGGAAGAGATTTTTTCGTCTTGCTTGGATATGCAAATTAAGAGCATGAGTGACGAGGTTGATGGTGTAACTCAATTGGATATAAAGGATGTGAAAGTGAAAGAAAAACTTTTCAAGATAAGTTAAAACTGTCTTAAAAATTTGCAACTGTGTAGTATAATTGCTTCAATATAATATGGATTATCTAAATTAGTCGTTAATTTGCCTTTTCATGTAGTTGTTGGCATAGCAGATGCCGTATGTTCATGCAAACAATTTGTTATGTGTGGAATTGTTTGTAGACATGCGTTTTGCGGTTTGAAGCAAATAGGTGTGACAAAATTTCCTAGAAGTTTCGTGCTTAATTGGTGGATGAAGATTGCAGAGTTTGGGGCTTCATCTGAATCTGTTACGGTATCTTCTAATTTATTTTTAAAATGGAGCAATTGTCTTTGAAATTGACCAATTTGTGGTTTGATTTTCGGCAAACTCTTAACAAGGCTTGAGTTCAAATGGATAAGCTTGATTATGTGCATAAAATCATAAAACATATTAGTTTTGATCTCGAAAACTATGATGGAGATGGTGGTGATTATAGTAAGAGAGATCATATTGCTACTATGATTGGCGAACAACCTGTTGGAGATGTAAGTATACTTGTGCCGAATGTTTGCAAGAACAAGGGAAATTATTTTAAACGGCTTATTTGTGTGAGAGAGAAAGCATTGAACAAAGCCAACAAAAAGATTCGAAGTAGTAAGGAATGCTCAGGAACGAATCATGATTCAAGAACTTGTCCGAGAAAGAACAGAGGAAGCAAAGATACAATAGTTGAGAACGACTCGTGATTTTTTTTGAAGATGCTTAGTATCATATGATAGTTAGTTTGTGAAAAAATATAAACAATTTGCCTTATGATCATATGAATGTGTTGTGAGAGGAATTGCTACAACACCCCCAGAACTATATTGCACAATTATAGGGATATTTGTTATAACTACGAGAATCACGGCTAGCTTGTAGGGGCTACCGTTTATACAAAATATAAAGAAACAAGTGTGTTTAGGGGTTGAGCTCGCAAAGGACCAAGCAAAGAGGCCGGAATAATGGAATTTCGTCCCACAGTTGCTTGGAAAAATACGTCACGAAGGTTACACGTGCCTCTCTTTAGAGTGTAGAACTTGTGAATCCGAATCCCTTTGCAAGGTGCCAACATACCCTATTTATAGGGATCAAGCCCATGTAGTTCTTGATATGTATCGATAAAAGATAAGCTCTTATCCCCTCTAGTTTAGGATAAATCAGCCTTCTTTAGTAGTTATCCAGCGGAATCCCACTTAAAGTAGGTCACTCGAAGCCTTCATGTTCTATGTATATCCGAATATATGCACTAGATATGTATATATGTTGTTATTATCTCTAAAATAATCATGATTATCCTTTAATTCGTGGATAAAAGCAGCTAATACACTCCCAATCCACCTCCAATTCGTCCTCCTAGAAACAAGGAAGAAGAGTCTTGCTTGGAGTCTGCCTGCCATTCTGCCTAGGCGGCGAAAGCCCTACCAGCGGCATCCCCTAACTGCAGCCCTGTAGCTGCAACCCAGGATGCACATAGCGGTAACCCCTAGCAGAGGTAACCCCTAAAGCGCCTTCAGGTGCAACTCCATTCTGATAGTAGCCTCCGTTATGCCTCCAATGCAAGCCCATAAGTCCTTCTGTATGCCCTCAACGGTTCACCCAGCCATGGTGAAGCCCAATATCATTTACCAAATGACTCCAATAAGCCCAAAAAAAGCCCCACTATAACACTTCAAAATAAGGTTAATCCCCAATTTGCGTTTAATTTTAAAATTCAAACTAATTTGAATTTAACTAAGCTCCTGAACGGACGGAGCAGCTGTAGAGCCCTAGTGCGCCTGTACCTCTTCAGCCACCCACCTAAACCTCGGGAAGCCCTGGCTCATCAACGCTACTTCCACGCTTAGCCAATCGCGACGCGCCACCTGGTGGGGCTGTTCCCCACTCCCCTTTGCTATATATTCACATATTTACATCCTTGTTTCACTTTTTCTTTAACTCCCAAACTCTTCACTTACTTTCTCCCTCTACTCGAAGCACCCCAGACGCGAGCCACTTTTCCCCTCCATCGTTCTCTTTAGTTCTTTTTCAACTCCGATCAAAGGTATGTCTCCCTAGAGCTCTCAGTTTCCAATTAAACCCAGATGAAACCATGTTTGCTGCTAAGTGTTCATATGCTCCATGCTTGCTTCCTTTTTATGTTTTGCATGCCTCTGTAGTTGCGAATGCACACTTAACTTTGAATACACACACCACTCGCTTTAATTGGCTTTTATTACGCTCCGTACATCCCCTGACCGGACCTATCGCTTCCGATCTTGTTACGGTGTGGTGTCGATTTTAAGCCCTAATCGCAACCCTAGACAATAAACGCTAGGTTCCCAATCGGCCTTTAAGGGGAAAACCCTCTTTTACGATCGAAACCCTCGTTATGTTTTTACTTGCTTTGATTGATCTGCCATGCGATTTGTGTGCAATATTTGACTAGTTCATAGGCTAGAGTAGTGACTTGGTGCCTGTTGTTGTGGTTGAGGCCGAGATTGGAGACCAGTCCCTAGATCTGGGCTTCCCGTCAGGCCTTCCTTTGTTAAGCAGAGAATGCATGCCGTCACTCGTAACCCCGGTTGTCCTTTTATGAGGGAGTGCGTTCCCTCGATCCCCTTGGGCTTCACCGATAACCTCTCCATACCCATTCTGTAGTCGCGAGGCTTCAAGTCTGTAGCCTTGCCAATTGTTGACCCCTTCCCTTTTAATTTTCCATCCTTCCTCTATCTTGCCGTTCCCCTTTTGAACTCCTTATTGACCCCTTACTTTCCTCTTGTAGATGTCTCAGGGATCCGTTTCTTCTCACTCTTCCCAGTCTGCCACAAGCTAGGCTTCCGCCCTTATCAAGGTTAACTCGGGGTCTTCCCCTAGCCCGGGTCCTCGCCCTTCACATTTGAGCTTGGGAGTCAGCTCTAGAACCCGCTCGAGGCACAACCTAGTGGTGAAAGAGCTTAACTGGACTACCTCTGAGTCCAGTAAGGCGGAGGAAACCCCGGATCCTCAGGTGGACGCTCTAGTGGCCATCAAGGGAAACCCGGATGGGTCCGAGCGGGACGTTGAGGTTCCCGCGGAACTAGCGGAACCCCCTGCCATAGCCTTGGCCTGCGAGAACATGGACTCCATCATGACTCCCGCCAGGTTGCAGTCGCTTCTAGAGTCCTGCAACCCGGGTTGCACCCTTGTCATCCCACAGCCCGGGGAGAGGTGCCACCAGTTTGACAGCCTTAGGCCAGGGACCTCCTACCCCAATGCGGTGCTTTCCTCCCAATTCTTCAGGTTGGGGTTGTCATAGGGACGGGCACGGGCCACTTCGGGGTCGGGGAGTGCTATCCCCGTCCCCGATCTCTGAATTCAAAACCCATCGCCGACCCCGCCCCGAACCCCGAACGTGGATACTTTTTCTCCCCGATCCCCGCCCCGAACGGGGATCCCCGCGGGGATTCGGCGAATTTCATTTTTTAATAAAAAAATAATGATTTTATAATATATAATATACTTTTTAATAAAATAAAAAAATACTAATTCCTAATATACTAATAAAATGATATTATCACATATTTTCAAGATCAAATCATATTAAAATTGATTTATAAAATAAATTAAAGATAATTTTAAAATTTTAAAATATTTTATATAACAATATAATTATAATCGACCAATAAAAATGAAGAATACTTTTTAAGTTTAATAATATTATAAAAGGCATATGTTTATAATAATTTATTTAGTATAATATATATATATATATATATATATATATACATAAATATATATATATATAATCGGGGTCGGGGATCGGGGCAGGGAGACAAGAATCCCTGACCCCGACCCGAACCCCGAATTTTTTATAAGACTTTCCCAGATCCCCGCCCCGCCCCCGAAAAATTCCCCGAATCCCCGACCCGAGCGGTGCGGGGATCGAATTGGGGTCGAGCGGGGTGGGGTGAATGCCCATCCCCATGCTGTCCTTACCCCTTCATCCCTTCATTCTGGAGGTCTTGGACTTCTATGAGGTGTCCCCCATTCAGCTTACCCCCAACTCCTACCGCATGGCGGTTTACCTTTACATACTCTACGACATCCATCATGGGGTGAGGATGTCGGCTCTTGAGCTGGGCTGATTTTACCAGCTGAAGCTGACAGGGAGGACCCCAGGGTTCTTCTATTATACAGCCTGGAATACCCATCACAAAAAGGGTATTATGGGGACCCTCTAGTCAATGGCTGATTGGCAGAAGCTCTTCCTTTATCTCCGTGTATCGGAATGCCTTCAACCTTTTCCCCAGTAAGGTAGTTCCTTTCTTTATCCACTGCTAGTTTAACTTTAGGTTGCTGTATAGCTTCCCTCATATTTCTTGCATGTTGTAGACATGCCAGTGCAGACCCCGTTGGCGGTAGAGTCCCTTGAAAGGGCCAAGCATGTGCTGGGGCTATCCACCAAGTTGGGTGACGGCTCCAGTCTGCTGACTTCGGAGAACCTGGAGAGGCTGGGTTTCTCCACTACAGTGGTGGACGCATCCCCCATTGACGAGGGGGGTGCAGGCGTGGAGATGACAGGAAGCGCATGTTTCATCCTTATTGATACTAGGATTACTTGCTTCTTGTGTTGTATACATCATATGTATTACGCTGTTTATCATGCTCGTACTTGCACTCCTGCATTTCTTGTTTACCCTTGCATCGCATGCTGTGAATATAATGCCCCTAACTGTTTTTTTATCCTTGTACCTTACAGATATGGCTTCCAAGATTCCCTCCATTGTAAAGAGGTCTCCCAAATATGAGGATCTCTTTGGGGAGGCCTCAGGTTCGAAGGCTCCCGTTTCCACTCCTCCTATTTTTTAGCTTCCCACTCCATCTATGGAGCAAAAGAAGACTTCCTCTTGCGGCCGCAAGAGGAACACCAGGGCGGCGGACACAGGGACCTCTTCCGACTCCCGCTCTAACAAGAGGCCCAAGCTTGCCTCTGCCCGTGGCTCTCCGGCCCTTGCCTCATCCCAAAAGTCTCAGCTCTTTCAAACGCCTGGTCAGCAACCAGATTCCCGAAGCCACGATCAGGGAGTGGGACCGGCTATCCCTGGCGGAGGCTGCCCATGACAAAGTGGTAGCCAACACCAAGAGCTTGTTCCTTGACATGAAAATAGGTGAGCAGGTGGTTGATGCAGCCCGAATTGACGAGGGGCTTCGGGCGGAGCTGAAGCAAGTCAAGAGCAGCCTAGCCACTGTTACCAAGGACCGGGACACCTTGCGGTAGGCTAACCAGGAGTTTAAAGAGGCTGAGGGTAAGGTCCAGGAGGAGCGGAGACAGAAAGGGATGGTGAGGCGATCCCTGGAGGAGCAAATCGACGGCTTGGGGGAACAAATCAAGAAGTTGGAGTTGCAGGTGAAGACCCTGCAACAAGCAGAGGTGACCACCAGGGAGGCAACCAGGAAGCGGGAAGCCGATATGTTCAAGGCAGGGGTTGCCGCGGGGATCAAAGATTGTGTTAAGTCGGCTTATCGCTTCTTCCCGGACAACGACTGGGCCAAGCTGGGACCCGATGCTGCCCTTGCCTTGGAGGACGCAAAAGTCGAAGATGCCACCAGTTTTGAGAAAACCGAAGCCATCGCCAAAGAAGTTCTTGGGGGTACCTCTGTGGGAGAAGTTGCGGCTACGGACAAACTGAAGGTTGAAGAGGCACCCGCTCAGGAACCTCATGTGGTGGCCCCGGTGGAGGCCCTAGCTGCAGCCCTCTCTCAGAACGCAATCTCCTCAGATTCCCCGGCTATCGACGAAGTTCCGAAAGCCTCCTCCTCTCTAGCTACTTCCTAATTAGTCCTCCCCTAGTGCTTAATCAAACTTTATATTTAATCATGAATTCTTCTTTGTAACGCTTACGTCATGAATTGAGTATTTTTGGATGAGGGTGCGGACTCCTCGGAAAGTCTCGCAAGTTGTTAAGATTTGATAGGGACCTCCCCCTGTTGGTGTGGAGAGGAGTTTTACCTGCTTATTTTTATCGTTACTACTTTATTCCCCTTACTTGTCTGCCTTTCTTGATTTGACCGTACTTTGGTTAGGTTGTACGCACATATAGATATGCCGTGTAACCTTGTATGCAGGTAAAGAGAATGCTTAGAAGGTGTAACCTGATAATGGAAACACTACAGACTCGGTTATCAGGGGTTACGACCCTTAAAACCTTGTCTTTCGACATTACCTTCCACTGAGTAGTACGTATTCATTGCCCAATTGTATAAGTGTTACTTTGACCTTTCCAAATAATACACAGCTCGACAGACTAGCGTATATAAACTCAAGGTTATATGTAAACTTGATAATAACACTTCGTGCGTAAGCCTTGAGAGGACGCCTCGAGCTTAAGCTTTGAGAGGAAGCCTCAAGTGTAAGCCTTGAGAGTAAGCCCTGATCCTGAAGCTTTAACAGGTTTCCTCTTGGGATGGCTTTGTTAAGTTGAAACCTTGCAGGGCTTTGACAAGCCTTAGCCCTTGAAGGGCTTTGATAAGCCCACACCTTGCAAGCTTGAAAAGCTCGAAACCTTGAAGGGCTTTGATAAGCCCACACCTTGCAAGCTTGAAACTTTGAAAGCTTTGATAAGCTTTAGCCTTGAAAGCTTTGATAATCTTTAGCCTTGAAAGCTTTGATAAGCTTTAGCCTTGAAGGGCTTTCGTAAGCCCAAACCATGCAAGCTTGAAAAGCTTGAAATCTTGAAAGCTTTGATAAGCTTTAAACCTGGAAAGCTTTGATAAGCTTTAGCCTTGAAGGGCTTTGGTAAGCCCAAAACTTGAAAGCTTGAAATGCTTGAAACCTTGAAAGCTTTGATAAGCTTTAAAGCTTGAAAGTTTTGATAAGATTTAGCCTTAAAAGCTTTGATAAGTTTTAGCCTTTAAGGGCTTTGGTAAGCCCAAACCTTGCAAGCTTGAAAAGCTTGAAACCTTGAAAGCTTTGATAAGCTTTAAACCTTGAAAGCTTTGATAAGTTTTAAACCTTGAACGCCTTGCTTTCTCATTACTTGAACGATCATTTGACTTGTGATTTGCTCATCATCTTTGTGAGTGTTGAATTGTTCATGCCCGCTAATCGTTCTTTCTAGATACTTGTCATCGGATTCCAATATAATTGGCAATCCTCCATATGGTAAGCCAAGCACGTCATACACGTCTTCCTCTGTAAATGTCAATATTATTATTCTTAAGCTTTAAAGATACTGTGTTGTGATCAAAAATTTGTAGCACATTATAGGCGAGTTTTTCTAGCAACATTTCAAGTTGAAAATCGAAGAGAAATGCAAAAACAGTTCACCCAACCCATCGCCTTTTCTCTTTGGTGAGAAAGAATATTATCTCATAAAGATGTCTTGGAGAAATCCTGATTTTAACTTCAGCTTTTACTTTATTAATATGTTTAGCTCCTTCTTATTTTTGTGAATTAATTATGGAACAATAGATTAGAAGCTAGGTGAATGTGATGTGAAAAGTAAAACAATACAGTGAATAATGAAGGAAGTTTAGTGAATTATATCATTGCACTGTTTAAGATGTTTAGGAATAATGAAGGAAGTTTAGTGATACGTGAACATCCTTTTTTAAATACTTCAAAGAAAGTGTTCCTACCTTTCTTTTTCTTTGTCGATTCTCTAATGCATTTTGCTGTTAAAAAAATATTTCAGTTGTCTATTATAATAGATAACGCAGTTGCATCTTTTATTACTACAAAGAGAATGAGTTATTATACCATATTTATTTTGAATTTAGTAATTTTCTTCTTTGGTTGAGCATTGTCAAATTGATTTTAAACTCCATCTTGAGATTCATTTTGTTCTTCCAGAGCTTGAGCAGCTTGTTCCTCAAATTCATCTTCTTCAGTTTGACTTTGTCGTTGTTCCTGAGACTGATTTGCTTGATCTACTTGTTCTGCAGTTTGATTTTCTTTTTCTTGAGATTGATCTTCCTCTTCTTCCTCTTCATCCTTTAAAATGTTAAAAATAAAAATTTGTTACTTTAGGCTACAAAATCATCCTTTAAAACGTTTAAGAAATAGGAGGAGTATCAAGTATATAGTGTGAAACATACAGTCCTAGTTGGAAAATCTCTTCCTGCAGTTATCTTTAATCTGTTTTTAGAAAGTGGATACCCTCGTACACGATCTTTCCTCTGTTGTGTTGGATCGGTACTCTTGTCATTTTCGATGTCAGATTTTACCAAGTCAATCGGAGTTGTTATTGTTGTTTTTGGGAAACTCTATTCGCGTATTCTTGAACTTCTCCGAACTTGAACTAGGTGACCTGCATTTTTGCAATACTTCCAAATGCATGTAAAATCTACCATTTCACATTTAATAGAATAAAAGCTATGTGTACTAATAGTGTCTCCTCATGAATTTGTAGAAATTTCAAATGAAATTAAAATTTTAGTGATACATCTGCAATAATTTTGTAATATAAATTGTTTTAGTTAGTGGTATCCCTGGCACTAGTTTGGATTAGTAGAATTACAAGTACATTTTAGTGGTACCTATGAGATCTTACTGCATGGAAGCTATGTTGACAATTATCCAAAAAGTTCATATGATTTATTTGTTACTCAAATCAGACCATAAATAGAAATATCAGATAAGCTTACATAGAATCTATGTGTGGACATGTCAGATAATCTTAAATTTTTCTTTTAATCACAATTACATATTTTACCCATTCGTTATTAGAGAAATGCACATTGAACACTCATTTATCATATTGAGGTATCTACACTCCATTGCCAATAAACCTCACAACTTAAAAACAACAACAACAACAGAGACAAACAATTACACTCTTTCGTCTAAAACCTGATTCACTGCAACTTGAGCTAGGGCCAAGTGTTAAGCACTGGTATAAGAATAAATCGTTGCTTCTGAGTTCCAATATGATCCCAAGGCTCATGTCTTAATAACACTTGCTAATCTCAACTAATCACTAATTTTATGAAGAAAATCTGAATGAAAACATACAAATCAACATAATATCACCAACTCACCTTAAACATAGAAATCAACAAATCAACATAAAATTAACATATGAACAAGTATATAATCGACAAATCAACATACAAATTATTACTAATAAGTGCAGAAACATTAAAAAAAAAACATAAAACCCTATATTAACATACCTCCTCTAGTTCTAGCCATAACCAAGTAGCTTTAATAGTGAATAAACTTAAATAGTAGCGGTTATGAAGAACATTAGTAGTTATTTGTTAGTAGTTAGTACAAAATATTATAAAACCATAGAAATTCGAAAAATCAAACATGCATTCACTAAACGTAGAGATTTCGCTACGAACTCTAGGACCGTACCTGTTTTCGAAGACTTTCCTCTTGATTTTGCTCAGCTTGAATGTCCGATTCAAATTTAGTGATATCACCTTTGTTTTCTTCAAAAAAGTTGTAAGAAGATGAATTAGAGTCGGAATGTTGCTTAAAAGTTGAGAAATCGGCCATTAAAGTAATACCTAAAGCTCAGTGTTGATGAACAGTGGAGAGAGTGGTAACGGTGGCTGTATGTATCGTGTGTATATTTTTGATTTTTTTATATTTTATATAATGCAATAGACAAGGGCTTTTTAAAAGTTTTGGACTGGGCTTCTAAATCTAGTGGACTAGGCTGCTAGTTTTTAATTTTTATTCTAATTTGGTACTTATCAAAGTAGTACTCTATAGATACATATATAGAGTAAAGTTCCTTGTAGACCACATTTTCATTGTAGTATCGTACTCCAACATCTTAGCCATTCATTAATTTTAATCTAACAATCATTATTATTCTCCTTTTATTACTTTTTAATTATATATAGTGGGTGAATGAATATTTGTATAAAATACGGACCACCAACTATAATCATGGGCATAAATTATGATTTTGTGTTTATGTATCTCTCCGTACTACACAATAATTCTGCACATCTATGTAATTGTTTGCCCATTTTGTTCATCATCGATTATCGTTTTTCTTCTTCATCTTGAAGTCAAACCCTCCATCGTGCTGCCCCTATATTGAATCTGGTTAATTTTTGTTATTAAACATAGTTGAAGAGGATTATGACATTTTGCAATGGATTTTTCTGCAGCTACAATGGATTGTTCTGCAAGATGATGATGAAAATTACATCTTACAGAATATTGTATGCATATGTATAATATACAATGAGGTGCAGAACAAACCATTATAATTGTCATCATCCTCTTCAAATTTGTTTAAGAACAAAAATTAACCAGATCCAATGAGGGTGCAGTACGATGGAGGTTGTTGACTTCAAGATGGAGAAAAAACGATAATCAATGATTAACGAAGTGGGCAAATAATTACATATATGCGCATACCTGTTGCATAATATGGAGAGATATACAAAACACAAAACCATAATTGATGCCCATGATTATAGCTGGTGGTTCGTATTTTATACAATATATCTAACATATATATAACCACTAAACATAATTTCAAAAATAATAAAAGAGGAATAATAAGGACCGTTAGATTAAATATAATGAATGGCTAAGATGTTGGTCTACAATACTACAATAAAAATGTGGTCTACAAGGAACTTTACTCTCTCTCTCTCTACATATATATATATATATATATATATATATATATATATATATATATATATATATATATATATGTATATATATACAACTAATATAGTTTTTCTATCCCAACACTCAATTAAGTATAGACGTGATTATAGCTTGTCTTTATGAAATAGAAGAGTTGCCAGTAGTAAGGTAATACTAATCACCGTTCCTTTGTCCATGACGCACTTATACCTTTGTGCCCATAATTTTTTTTAAATCAATAAGCTTATCTGACCATATCATATCTATTGATAAGATGAAATTGCTGTTTATGAAGTCCAGCCATAGTTCCTTGGCCGACATTTTAAGTTTGAATGTTATATTTTTTTTGGCGTTGGTCCCGCATGCTAGTTTATGCTTCCTGATTGTAGGGCGGCTTTACAATATTTTTTCCGGCGATGTGTGAAGTGCTTTGCACCTTTCTGTTCCGCGAAGGGCACGAGTTTAACTGATCATTGAAACTGTACTGGTTGTGAATTTTGCTATTTGTGGAACTTTTTTTGCGCAGATATCTGTGGAAGGTTTGACCGCTGGGATGCATGCCGCACATGAGAACGAGACGCAAACAGCTCAGCAAGCTGAGGTACTCCCAATAGTTTTTGTTCCTCGTGTTAATTAAACTTGTCCTGCTAAGATTTGTCATGATAGATAAGTAAAGCTATGGACATGTGCTTCATTAAGACAATGTGCTGCATGACAACTGACTATGGTATATATTTTAAACCTTTTATGGATGTTTTAGGGCTCGTACGAAGTGGAGAATGGAAGTCCAATAGGTGGCTAGAGCACGCAGGCACGTGCAGATTAAGAATTTGAGAAACATTTCGAAGAAGAGGTTCATTAATAATAACTTAATCATTCTACTGTTGCTTCTCTCGTTTGGTTTTAAACACAGTAATGTTTTTTCATGGCAGCCATACATGAAGAGATTTGAGGAGAATCTGCAGGAGTTGGATTTAATTTTTAATCATTGCTTGACAAATTTTATTGACTGTCTGGCTTTGTATCCACAAAATGAGAAGCTTGCTGAGCTAAAGACTAGGTATAAGCATTTTTTCACAATGTTTGGTGAGCCAAGACCTATAACAAAGAGTTTGTCAAACATTTGCGGAAATCAGATGCCGGACAAAAGGGTTGAGGTAAATGATTATGATAGTAAGCCGAGTTTCTCCCTTGTATTGTCACAGATGTTCCCTAAAATCCTAGGAGATGCGTTGGATACATGTGTTGTAACGCCGGAAACATTAATTCCTCTTTGTAAACGAACGAATGATCGAAGTGAGACTGGGATGTTACAGGAGCCTGTAAAGGGTAGACCTCGACGAGATATCATTCCAGCAGTTGTATGTCGGTCACCATACGTGACAAGATTAACCGATATTAGCCGACACATCTTACCAGCGGAGGAAAAGGATGTTTAGGAATGGTTATGCAATGATAGGGCTTATGAATCGTAAGTTTATGTGGCTACTTGTTTGGTTGCTAAAGTACTCTATTATCCAATGTAATGTGCCACAGACTAATTCCTAATGTATTTCAGGGATTATATATTTGAGTGGAAAGGTAAGGGGTGTACCAAAGCCCACTTTCACTCTTTGGAGGCTAACAAACCGGTGGAATCCACTGTGATTGACACGTGGACATATATGCTAAATGAGAATGAAATACTTAGAGCAGATTTGTCACCACTTCGCATGTTTCTAACTAGTGAAACAACTGTAAGGCTGTAGAGCATAATTCTTACATTATTGATGTTAAACTAGTTTAACCTGGTCATCTAACGTTTTAATTTTAAATTTTATACAGTATGGTCCTATGCAGATGATTGTAGAACAAGGAAATTGGGATGCGAAAATAACTAGGTATGTTGCCTTTGATGACAATATGGAGGTAGTACTGAGCTTGGTCATTGAAATCCACAGCAGGACTTATAACATACCTGATTTTGACATGGTAAGTTTTTAATTCTATCCTACGTAGCTTTGAAGTATATAAAGCCATCAATAACTTAGGAACTTGTTGACAATTAAAGTTGAACTATTACTTTGTAGTTCTTATTCCCTGTGTATAATGAGGTGCATCACTATATAATATGCTACAATATAAAAAAGCCTCGGTGGGAAATTATTGACAACCGAGTCTAGGAGATGTCTATGGAAGATACGTACGGGGATCTGCTATGGCGCTTGGTATGTATCATTCTACTTGTGATTGTGGAAATTAGTGGTTGTATTTGTAATAACATGAGCCTTTTGATCACACTGTCATTGTTTTTTGCAGCATGATTGCTTCTGCCATTTCTTGGAACACTACTCATTAAGTAATCATAGAGATATAGTTAACCTCAAGCCGAATATTATTACAATGAGTTGGCAGACTTTGGACAATGCAGTTGACTGTGGAGTTTTCGTTATGAGACACTTGGAGTCGTATATGGGGAACGAAGCATCATAGACTTGTGGACTGCGGTCTATGTTTGTATGGTCTACATAACAAACCCTCTGTTTCTCCCCTTGCCCTTGGCCATATGTAAATCACATTGTATTTAATTGGTGTGCAAGATAATCTATGCTCATCGGATTTACAGAAGCTAAGGACCGTCTATGCTCACCGGATTTTGTTGTGGGCCAAGAATAAAAAAATGCATCTTGTGCTTCAAAAAATGGTCAACTATGGCAGAAGCAAATTGTTAGGCAATTAGTTTTTTAAGGCATCAAACTAGATTTTTAGCCGTTTCCACCATCTCCAGAATTTATCTTCACTACCTACATTTATTTGGGGATTTATATGTACTAGTTAGAATTCTCTACGTTATTATGAATTGAAGAATATTATTTATCTATCTACAGTTTTTGGATTTTTTTCATGGTGTTCATCAGGAACTGATGTTCCTTTATATTTTTTTTAGATTTTTCTAAAGGTAGATACCAATAATTAGACTTCATAAAGATATCCTGTAAACAAGTACACAGGAGAATCAATATCTTGTTGAGAACGTACTTTTCTTCTAGAAAAACAACTAGTGCAAATAAGATATATGGTTGACTTTATTGGCCAACTTAAAACGAATAACATGTTAGCCCTGATTGGGCAAATCATTGTAGACAATTTGAATAGCAGGACAATTGTAGTCAGTATAGAATGAGCTACTCACCATGGACCTCCAATCCATAGTACAAACATAGAAAACACACAACAGTCTTAACTAAGAAAATTAAATAACAGAAGAGAAGAAAGCCATCGGGAATTTACAATCTAATCTTTAGATATATTAGCGACAAGGAATGACAAAATGTTGCAGTGAAATTTATAAAGCTCGTTCTCAAGGAAGGACTGAATACAATATCAAATCAAGTATATTACTCCTTTCTATTTAGAAGTTTAGAGAATAATTGTGGTTTTTTACTATCAACTAAATTAAACTAATAAGCAAGTAAAAGGATGAATTAACGATGGTAAAAAGCAATCCAAGAATTAGCTTTCTTTGCTGGCTACAATGAATTTCAATCAATCGTGATATGCGAGTCTCTACTCTGCTAAAAACAATCCTTCTATTGATTATGATGTTCTCTCCCAAGATACAAAATAATACCTATAATTTAACCTTGAAGTCACTCCCATGATCAATCAAAACCAAATTATAAGCTATCACGAACCAAGGATTTTCTGTTTCACAACTCGCCTAATAATCTCCCGATTAATTAATCGAGTTATGTCTGTCATATCATGTACAAGAAATATAAATCCTCTCCCGATTCATTATAAATCCTGCAGATACAATTACAGGTTCGCGACTCCTATAACTGTGTTATGCGCTCAATGACAGATTAGCATACATAGAGAAATCACAATATTAGATCAAACAAACATTTTAAGCCACCAAATACTCCCCAATCCTCGGATTAGAGGATTAGTTACCCATAACAATTAAATAAAACACAATTATATATATTACTGAAATCATGTCACAAAAGTACAAGAGTGAAGAAAATACAACTTGATGAAATCACTCGAACTTGGACCGAATCCCTTCAATCCTTGCTCAAGTTCTCCCAAAAAGCTTTCTCTCCCTCTATCTCTCTCAATACACACAATATTCGATATCTCTCTAATAATAAAACCCCTAATAAAAATAGTTTTTTAATGGTTTCCTTGAAAAACAAATCCAATTTCCTAAAACAAGTTGGATTCTGAAAAGGAATTCGTAGGCTGACTTTCAGGTCTGATTCTGGGCTGATCAATTTGTCTTTGGAGAGCTGGACCACTTTAAACTTGTAGAAAATGTCGATATCTTCGCGTGGGCTGTTGAATCTCCCAATTCTGACGTCCAGAGCTCAAGTTATGGCGCAAACAAGATTTGCTGCGCAGGTAGCCCATAAAGTCCGAATTTCCATCAAATAAAAGCCCAAATAAGCTAGTTTCATCCAACTTAGGAATATTTATTTTCAAGCCATTAAACACTAAAAATCAATTAGTAATTACCCGATTATTTACAAAATACTAAAATTATGGGAATAAAATCGTATAAAAGCATATATAAACTAGTATTTTTGCCCGCTCCGCTAAGGCTTTTATTAATTTTTAATTTAAATTGATTTATTTAAATGTATATGAAAAAGCAATAATTTTTTTTGTTTTGTTTAAGTTGTTTTTAAAACATTTTGTCCGTTCTTTTTTACAATTTTCAGTTGAAAACTATAGTGTATTAACTTATTATTTTTAAAACTGAAGTACATACAACTATGATGGGCTAATTATTGGGCTTATTATTGGGCTATTATTTATGGGCTTACTATCTACGGGCGGGTTAGTTGGACAGGCGGGTTATTACATGAATTGGTGGTTGGGGGTTGCATCGCCCAACTTAATTAGCCGTTTCAGACTGTAAACATAAAAGCACCGCAGTGAAATTGGGAATTGTTCAAAGCTTGCATCTTCATCTCATCTTCTCCACAGCTTGGTACCACATCTTGTATGTAACATTTTCATCTGTTTGAATTACTGATTTCCTCTGTTTCAATTAGTACATTTTCATCTCTACATTTGCATTTGTTTCAATTAGTCATCTCCACAGCTTGGTAGTACATCATCTTTGCACAGCTTCTATGTTATATCTTTGCACCGCAGCGAAATCAGTTAGTGATTTCCTCTGTTTCATGTGCAGGAAAGTATGATGAATACGGTGAAAAAATCTTTGGATTTCTTGTCTCTGAACTTTGGCGAAGGGTTTAACAAAAGGAAACTGGTAAGATTGTGTTACTTTGTACTCCATTGTCAAGTTTTCACAATTTTTACAGTCGATAGTTTCTATGGTTTGCATGCAGAAACTTCCACTGCCGATTTATAGTACATATGGGGAGTCTTTACCCACTAATTTGGTTTTACATGGTCCTTTTAATGAAGTTTGGCCTTGTACATTTAAGAAAGGTGATAATCGTATCCATGGTTTCGAAGAATGGATGCATTATTATAAAATAAAGCCTTATAATGTTGTGCTTCTAACCTATCTTGGCGGGCCTGATTTTCGATTTGTGATTTTTTCACAATATGCTGTTGAAATGAACTATCCATCTGTTATTTCGGAAACTGGGAGTAAGAACTCTGTGTACGAAGTTGACAAACTTGCTTGCAAATACCAATTTAATGGGTTTTGTAATTTTGTTGGGAAGTACCATCTTTTAGTTGAACCAGCTCACTTGGTTGAAGAATCTTTTCCAAAGGTACACTTCCTATTTTGGTGCTTTTGGTAGATTTTATATGAATCTTTTATTTAATGAAGTAGTTTTATATAGTTGTTTTATAATATATGTAGATATTGTTGAAAGAAGCAATTGAGCAGTTGGGATTGGATCAGTCCGTACGTTCAATCCTACTGGGATTTGAAGAGCATTAGTGGTCTATTAGTCTAAACTGGTATAATGATGTAGTGCAATTTGGGAGTGAATGGGTTGAATTTGTCAATGCAGCAGCCATTTCTGTTGGTGATCTAATTGTTCTGCAGGAGACAAAACACATCCGTTATCACAGAGTAGTTGTTTTTTATTCTAAGACTGTTTCAGAAGTTGAACACTCACATGATCTGTTTATCTGTCTTATGTTTCTTCAACTATTTATTTTTTGTTTTATTGATGGAATTTCCTGATTATTAACTATTTGTGAACTACAGCTTCTCGTGGGAGAAAACCAGTTTGTAAATTTTTCAAAGGTTTCAGTACGGAAGCCTTGCAAGTTGGGGAATTGGTATGACTTTTCTTACTAAATTAAATTTTCTGGTCAAACAATAGTGTTTAATATTTATTTCTTAACTATCAGGAGGTTCCATATGTTTTTAGAAGGAATTTTGGTCACAATCTTGGTAACATGGTCAAGCTTTGCTTTGCTGAGAATCATACAGTAGAAGTGGGCTACTGTTCTTCGACTGGTAGAATGGATGGTTTGCTCCCGATAATTCAAAAGTATCGCCTCTAGGAAAAGTATATTTTAGTTTTCAACTTTGATGGGAACTCGTCGTTCTCTGTTAATGTGTACGATTCATATTGCTTGAATCACCATTGTGACATACATAGATATCTCACAATCTCTGAATTTGAAACTGTTGAGGCTGGTATGAATAAAGGTAGACCTATATTCTGCTTTTATGAAATGAATAATTATTTTGTCATGTTATTAACTTGTTTCCATTTTTTCTGCCTAAATGTAGCTGATAATGATGTTATTGTAATCTCTGGTTCGAGTGCTGATTCTTCTGAGAGTTCTGATTCGGATGAGAGCTCTGATTCGGATGAGAGCTCTAATTTTACAATTGACAATGCCGCTGCTGTTGAAGAGAACTTTGTTTTAAATGTGGTTCTCAAGCGATCTCATGTAGATCAGCGTGGGCATGGAGTGGTAATATATTGTTCTGTTCATTAAGTTTAGTTAGGTTGATTTCCTATTATGTTAGAGTATTAGTTAACTCTTTCTGTTTTTTGTTTGTATTCGAAACTAAAACTGTATTATTATTTTAGACTGTGAATAGTTTTTTGTATCATGAGATTGCTTTTTGTTTGTATCCAGTGAAACTAAAACTGTATAATTGCAAGTATTAGTTAACTCTTTTCTTTATTGGTAGACTGATTCCCTAATTTATTTTAATACTAATTTCTCTGGTGCAGTATATTCCCACAACTTTTTGGACTGCCACCCGACAATGGAATAGAAGAACATCTGTTGGCTTAATAGTCGGTGATGAAGCGTTGTCAGTGGAAGTTTTGAGGTACGGGAATCAGGCAAGATTTTCGAGTGGCTGGAATGCTTTTGTTTCTGGGAATGAGCTGACAGCTGGCAGCAGACTCTTCTTTGAATATGTTGGAGAATTGGAGTTTGAAGTAAGGCTTGCGAATTAGATTAGAACACCAACTTTTTGTCTACGACTGTCTATAACTATCATCCGTATTCAGAATTACTTTTGATCTGCTGGAAATCCTTATTTAGTAACATGACAAACTTGTAATTATGCTATTACTTTGAAGCTACTGCTGGTACTCGTTGAAGTAATTTGTGCTGATCAACTTTTGAACTATATTTGAATGTAATGAAACTAATATGCTTTTCCATTATCATAACTTTGCAATTCATTTTCCATACATATCAGTTTCATATTTAGGAATGTTATAACATTAGTAATAAGAACCACAACTTGGATAGACGGTTCAGTAATTACGCAAAGTTTGCAGGTGTACCAAATAGATAGATTAAAAGCAGATGACACTCAGTTGTTCTGTGACACATCGTCTAGGTGGTAGCTTGAACTGGAGGGCTGTGCGGAAAATAGGATGTTGTTAGGATAAAAATATATAGTGAAATGCATAACTCTATGTTCAAAGAATATTATTAGAATCTCACCTCAGCAAAAGATTCTTGAATTGGTTTAGGTATATTGTCTTCACTCTCTGATTTGATTGGTTTCAAGATGTGTCCAGGAACCATATCTTTGACAGTGTACACCTTTTTCATACCAGTTATATTATGGATGGTAATCAGCAGCTTCAAAGTGTATTCCTTCTTCTCAAGTGATCTTATGATTTGTGGAAACACATTATTTTCCTGCAATCATGCAGATGAGACTAATAATGTAAACATAATTTGGATAATGTTGGCAATTTTTTTTTAATGCAAATATTAAATTTACTTCTGTTATATACCTCATCGCATATTTCATAAGCTGTTTTTCCGAAACATTTCATAGCTGAGAAATTGCCCAGCACAATTGGTAGGGTACCAGTTGCATCAGAAGCAATGCAGTAAATTTCAAACCTTTGTGGAAAAAAGAACAAAACAATTAGATGGCTACAAATCCAAGTTTAGGTCTTATAATATACATAAGATAAAGTTTTACCACTTGTCTGCATAAGGAACACTTCTCGGACAGTGCAGACAGTGCATTTGATTCTCCACAACCTGCAGATTACTATAGCACGATGTACATATATACTTGTACCATGCATCCTGCAGGACTTCGTTAATCATCACCTTGCATAGAACATCAGTCTGCATTTTTTTTGTTAGCATTTCACTTATTTGTAGTTGAGATTTTTACATAATGAACAAACCACAAATACACATAATTCACCTCTGAGTGTTCTGCTTTGACATTCTTTATTTGCTCAATGCTTAGAATCTCAATGGGTTTCCACTGGGGGAATGATTTGTTGTATTCCTCGAATTCAGGTTGTTTTAGCCTTGTGATGTTAGTTAAACAGAATTTGTGAGCACAAGAAATCATGTGATATAAACATTCTACAAACAAAGAGTTAACTAATATCACACGTACATTCTCCTCATGTGAGCGACAATGCTGTGGTTCAAGTTTATGTCGAATGTAGTGGCTGTTACATTTGCGATGTTGATTTGTTCTACACATAATAAGATAGAATGAAGAACATATTAACAAAAGACAAAAGTGTAAAATGGAGAGAAATATAGAACAAAGCATACTCTGCCACTCTTGTGGTCTTCCACAGCACACAATGATAATAAGAGGGTACTCAAAAGTATTATTCTTCAACGCATCAGCAAACAAAGCTGCAAAATCGTCCCAGAATGTGACCTTCACCATTTTCCTTGTATCATGAATAAACTAATATCAATTTCGGTTGTGAAAGATATTGTTTTGCATGTATGCCAACTATTATTGTCTTTTAAACATACCTTCCATCTGTAATAGTTATTTTGATTTGCCGTTGTTGGACTCCGAATCTGTTCTAAATGTCTTGCAGTTCAATTTTCCGTTCGTGCACAACTCCACTGATATCTGCATAACTCATAAGAAAAACTTAAAATATAATGCAACTGTTTTTTCTTTGAGATGGACTGTTGTAGAAATTTAGATGAGAATCTACCGGTTAAATAAGTAGTCTAAAATGCCAAGTCTTTAAGGTCGGCCAAATCATAAAAATCAAACGCAGCTTTGTCAACGGCTACCTCGTTCTCATCTAATTTGGTAATTTTGGTCTCACTTCCAAAAACAATTTGCCAATTTTTGCGTACTGGCCTGAACTTTTCATCTTGTTTGTAATCTTTGATGGTAAAGTTCTTGAAAAGGTATAGTTCTCCTATTTCTAATGTTGGCTCAAAGGTAGCAGCCAAGTTCCCAGGAACGAAAGCATGAACACGACATTTCTGATATATAAAAGAACATGTTTATCATTCAAAATAATTCATTAAACAATAAATGTTTTAATGAATTGCATGTTTTACCTTATGATCAACCAGCAATAGATTGAAGCTAGTAAAGACTTCTCCTTTCAAAGAAACTCCTCTCCATAAATTCATGACTCTAGCTGTAACCTTCCAGTCATATCTCAACTTGTTGACATCTTTGAAAGAATCATATTTTTTTTGAAGACATATTTTCTATTCTGTTTTGCTGATTAGGAATGCTACGAATGTATAGACTATGGGTTGTTTTTATAGAGTGAATAGTAGTATGTAACATGCAAACTTAATTCTTCAATGGCTTTGGTAGATGCTTAAACATTAAATGTCGCAGCTGTTCACATAATGCAGCAACTGAATAGGAATTAAAACATTCTACAGACATTTGTAGAAGTACAGCTAGAGATTGCATTCTTGTAGATATCAACTGTCCAAAACAGATTAAATGTTCACAGTTGCTAATTTAAGCAAAATGGAGAAGACACCATAAAAGGGAGCATTCCTGGCAATCCTGCAATAAGATACAATACAGCTGTGACAATTATATCAAACATAATATACAACAAAACTTAAAAGGACTCATTTTGGTACTTACAATATTAGGATTTCTTCAACTTAGTAGTAGGAGTTTCAACCAAGATTTCACATTTAACAGGCTTTTTGTTCTTGATACCTCGAGACTTGTTAGAGGACTTCTCAGTTGGTGGACTGCATGTTCGGGGTTCTTTCGGATTCCTGATTTCAACACATAATATCACGCATAAGGTTCATAAAACTAATTATGAAAGAATACACTAACGGTTACAGCATTTCTTAAGTTTTGTGATTCATAGAAACTCATAACTGACCGTTTCCATAGTATGGTCAACTGTTTCAGCAGTTTTCAACTCAGCAGGTTCATTTTCACCAAGATTCTTAAGTGGATTATCAAGCTTCTTTGCTTTGTACACTTTGGAAGTTTTCTTAACATTCAGAGCAGAAATGCTAACGGTTACAATATAATCCCTCTTCTCAAATTGTTTCAGCAAAGGAGGGAAAGTTAATCCGTCGATACCAACCTAAAAAATAATAAGAAAGAATCAGCTTTAATATTAAAAGTATAATCATGAATGCATTTGTATATTTATTGCATGAACCTGTGATTCATCATTCTCAATACCAAACACTTCTTTGCCAATGATACTTTGGATTTCGTCATCTGGCAGAATAATGGCTAGAATTCCAGATGCATCGGAGCAAACAGTTGTCAACCGAAACCTAGTACGGTTAATGGTTTTTTTACATTATACTCACTTCAGCAAAATTAATGGTTTTTTTACATTAGACTAACTTCAACAACATTACCTCTTGTCTGGCCATGGTATATTCCTCTTACACTCTGTGCATCTAAACCTACCCTCCACTTTATTAACTTCTTCACCACAACCAGGGCAACAATTTTCATACCAATTATATTGTTCCTCAACCTTTTTCACTTTAACGGCACACTGAACATCCTTCTGTTCAACATTAGAACAAAATTGTTAGCTTGTGCATATTAATCTGCAAATTGACATACCAAAAACTTAATCCATACCTCGATGTAGTTCTCAGTTAAGTTTTTTAATTTCATCAATGGTAAACATCTTAGACAACATTTGTTCTTCAGCAATCTTTCTTGTAAAACTAACAATGTAGTAAAAGTAGAATATTAGTTTATGCTGTTTTTCAGTAAGTTCAACATATGAGTAAACTGTATTAACAACTAAACATAATATGTCACCTCTCCTGAAATTCTTTAACACAGTAGTGCTTAGGATTAAGATAGAACCTTGTTGCAGGGTAGTTGGCCAAGTAAAGTTCACCTATATGATATTGGTTCCATGGAATCAGTTTTGTTATAGATAGTACTCAGCTTATTTGTAGACAAAGAGTTGTAAAACTGACCTTCATATTTATTAACTCTAGCAAAGGCTATAACAATAATAACCTCAGATTCTCCAACTGCTTTCATTGCTTTCTCAAAAACTTGGTGTGCTAGAAATTTAAATCGATCGCAAGCGCACAATCTCGTTATAGTAATTTATGATTCGTCCACAGAGATTAAAAATAATTTTCGCTAACCTTTAAATCTAACCTAGGCGAATTAGAACAATATTTGTGAAAGGAGTTTTGAATTTATCTAGTTTATCAACAAAGAAACAGTTTGAATTTAAATTAACTAATTAAAAGATCAAAAGTTAAACATTTAATTGATTAAAACTAAACTTCTAATTTGAATTAAAACTAATCACTAAGAAAAGAAATGTATGAATCACAACATTACTCGATTAAAACGCATATTCCTACTGCTGTAAACAACTCAAAAAATGAAAATAAAGTCAGCCAGAAAGATTCAGCCAACCAATCGCAGAAACGAAAACTAAAAAGCAAAACTAATAAGCTACTTGACTGATGACTCGATTACACCCAATAACTCAGCTATTAACAACCCAGAAAACAAAAACGCAGCAGCACATACAAACCCCAGCACAACTACTCTGCTAACAAACACAATAATCAGCGAACCACAAGACTAAAACCAAGAATTCGATTCAAAAACGAAAGCTGGAACTTGATTAAAAACGAACCCGGAACACAGTACTGCTACTAGACTCGACGCAGAACAGCACAGAACTCTAAACTCCGTAATTAGAAAAACAAAAGGGACTCGAACCCAGCTAGAAACAAACCAATCGCAGCTAACAACACTCAAAATTCGACGCAGACTCGATGCTACTCAGAATGCCAGCCATGACTCTACAACTCAGACCCAAAACACGCACTGTGACTCAGTGAACTCGCCGCGGAAACTCGACTAAACAAAACAAGCATGGCAACAGAATCAACGACAAACCCACACTTGACTCGGTGACTCAGCAAAAACAAGGCAAAAACGACTGACTCGGTGAGGTGACTCGAAAACTCAGACTAACAGTAATCAACGATCTGTGACTCGACACAATTAACCAACTCAGCTTAGCTACTACTCGCACAAATCAACACGCAGCAGAAGAACTCTCGACTCGGACAAACTCGAACAACAACCCATCAAAACAAAATCGAACTAATTCGCTAACTCGGACAGAACTTGGCAGGAAACGAACTCAAACAAGCACCCATTCGAATACTTCCAGCAAAAGAAGAAATCAAACACTAGTCTGCGGTTTTTTTTAAATCGAAAAGAAACAGAGTAAAAGAAAACAAGGGAGTGGGTTTTATGTTTAAAAACAGAGAAGAGAAAAGAATGAGTATTCGTTTGTTTCTAAAACCGAAGCAGAGGAATAGTAAACTGGAGTTGTTAATCGAGGTTTTTAATAACTAATTTTTTTTTTATTTTTATAATTACTAATTAGCAATTTGAGCAATACAACCAAGAACAGAAAATTTAAGGTTTTAAATCTAAACCCTAACACAAATTAATTTTGTGCTAGGACTTAGTTTCTTACTAAATCAAATCTATAATAAGAGATCTACACTAATCACAAGTTTAATGATTCTTCATTTCCCAAAAAGCTTAAAAAGCATGTGGTGGTACTTAGAAGAATCATTCAATTTGGAGAACATAAATTAGAAAGACAACACAAGATTAAACAAAAAGAGATTTGCATAGAAATTAAAAAAGTGTATACAAGCTTGGAAAGGAAATTGGGGCTAGCAAAATGTAAATCTATCTAAGATACTAACTATAGAAATGACTAGGTAGAAAAGGTGGGTAGGTGGCTAGGGTTACTAGGTTGCTAGGTTGGTGATTACAAGTAAAAGAAGAGGGGTATTTATAACTAAAGAATTAGGGTTCAGGGGTAGGGTGGCTCCATCTTGACCATCCATGTGCCTTGAGTGTTGGGAGAATTGTGGCCATCCATGTGTCCTTTACTTGCCAACTCTTTCTTTTCCCTTTTCTTCTTTTTCTTGCATTTTCTCTTCTTTCTTTATTTATCTACAATTTCCTGAAATAAAATAAATAAGCGATTAATACTACGAAAATAAACAAAAAAATAGGCACTTAAATATGCAAAAATATGGACTAATCAAACTTCCCCATACCTATCTTTTGCTCGTCCTCGAGTAAAAATCAAAAGAAAAGAAAATAAACTAAGCAAACTAGATGCGATTCCTAGGCTCCTTTTCGTAGGCGTGACGGGTGATTTTAGGTTCACCAACCCGTTAAACTCGTAGACGATCTCTACAAGAGGAGTTTTGTCTCCTAAGGGTTTACAGAAGATATACCCATAAAATCTTCGAGACATTCTAGCAAGTGTCTACTCGACTCTACTCTAATTTCGTTGGTGTTAACAAAAAGCGTTTTTAAGGAAAATACGACTCAAAGACTCTTCTACTAATAATCAAGATACAGTTGCCTCTAATCTACTTTCATCGACACAAAGATTTACAAGAAATCCAAGGAGTGTAAATAATTTAAGGCCTTTGATGGATCCTAATTGTCTAAGAACATTTTCTCTTTTTCAACCAATTTTGAACCGACCCAATCTCTATCGAAACAAATATCTAGCCAAACTTCACAAACTCTTATTCTTCTTCTTTTTTTCTTTCTTTTTTTTTTTTTTTTCCTTTTTCTTTTTTTTGCATTGACTTTATTTTGTCCGTTTTCTTAGGCAAACAATGTTACCCATGTAGCGAGCTTTAGGTCAGTGACTCCCAAACCAAACGGTTTTAGGGCACTAGGTTTTGAAATCCCCCGACGGACTTAATAACTCGAGTAACAAAGGCCACAAAACGGGACTAGCCAATCTACTTTTGCCCATTTATCTAAAGATTTTATCTATAAAGAACAATGGGTATTGAAGTAGTTATTCCTTCTTTCTTTTTTTTTCTATTTTTTTTTCTTTTTCTTTTCTTTTTTCTCTTTTTTTTTATTCGCAAAGGTTCGATTCGACATTGTTTCAACATGTGGGTTCTCTCTCAGGTATCGAATAATATCACTAGACAATCTCTCCATCAAAGGTCTCGTGCAAAAGTGTGTGCCATCTTGGAATTTAAAGTACAAATCGGTCGATATAAGTTTCAAAAAGACAACCTTACTCAACTACGTTCAAATTATCTAAAAGACACTACATATATATACTTTTTGAAAACATGCTAAACACCAACTACTCCTAAAGTTCGAGTGAGGGAGAGACAACTTAGCTAAAAGTATCTCTATTTTTGGATTTTTCTAATTTTTCATTTTTTAGGGTTTTCATTATTTTAGAATTACACTAAAGCCCTCCCCATACCTAAATCATGCATTGTCCTCAATGTATGCAAAAGAGAGAATTGAAATGAGAGAGTAAAGAGGAAAAATACCTGAATAGGAGATGAAGGGATTTTTATTAACTACTGAAACAACTTACATGATCAAGGTTCGATGAGGTGGATGACCTCTTCCTCCGAATCAACAGGCAATTCTAAAAATGGTTTAAGACGTTGACCATTAACTTTGAAAACATTACCATTTTTAGGATCCTGAATTTCAATAGCACCATGAGGAAAAACAACTTGAACAATGTAAGGACCGTCCCATCTAGAACGCAACTTTCCGGGAAACAAATGAAGCCTAGAGTTGTAGAGAAGAACTTTTTGGCCGGGAGAAAATGATTTTCTCAAAATAGTTTTATCATGGAAGGCCTTGGTTCTCTCTTTGTAAATTTTAGCATTTTCGTAGGCATCGTTTCTAAGTTCGTCCAACTCGGTCAATTGCAACTTCCGATGACTACCGGCGGTGGGTAAGTCGAAGTTCAATTCTCTAATGGCCCACATGGCTCTATGCTCTAGCTCAACCGGCAAATGGCAAGCTTTACCATACACGAGTCTATAAGGAGACATTCCTAAGACGGTCTTAAAGGCGGTCCGATAGGCCCATAAGGCGTCTATCAACTTGGTGGACCAATCCTTCCTATTTGAGTTGACCGTCTTTTCTAAGATTTGCTTAATTTGCCGGTTTGAGACCTCTACTTGGCCACTAGTTTGAGGATGATAAGGGGTAGCAAGCCTATGAGTGATGGAGTACTTCTTAAGAAGTGACTCGAATTGACGGTTCTTAAAATGAGTCCCTTGGTCACTAATGATAGCCCTAGGTGTTCCAAATCGAGAAAAGATATTCTCTTTAAGGAAGCGAAGGACAACTTTGTTGTCATTGGACCGAGTCGGGATGGCTTCTACCCATTTGGAGACGTAATCTACCGCGAGAAGGATGTAAAGGTTGCCAAACGAACTAGGAAATGGGCCCATGAAATCTATGCCCCACACATCAAACAGCTCTATAATAAGAATTGGGCTCATAGGCATCATGTTCCTCCTAGTGATTCTTCCTAGATGTTGACACCTACTACATGCAGAACAATACTTGGCGGCATCCTTAAACAAACTAGGCCAATAAAAACCGCATTGGAGGATTTTAGCGGCGGTCTTTTTCGCACTAAAATGACCTCCACATGCTTGATCGTGACAAAACGAGAGGATGCTATGAAACTCACTATTTGGGACACACCTCCTAATGATTTGATCGGGACAATGTTTAAAGAGATACGGGTCGTCCCAAAAGAAATGTTTCACTTGAGAAAAGAACTTGGCTTTATCATTTTTGGACCATGTCGAGGGAATATCACCGGTTGCTAAGTAATTGACTATGTCGGCGAACCAAGGAAGAGTGGAAATTGAGAGAAGGTGTTCGTCGGGAAATGACTCGCATAAGGGCAAGTCGTTAGTGGATTCAACCACTAATCGAGAGAGATGATCGGCAACGACATTCTCGCACCCTTTCTTATCCCTAATCTCTAAGTCAAACTCTTGGAGCAACAAAATCCATCTAATTAAGCGGGCTTTTGAGTCTTTTTTCGAGAAAAGGTACTTAAGAGCGGCATGGTCGGTGTAAACAATGATTTTGGACCCGATAAGATAAGAGCGAAATTTTTCTAAGGCAAAGACTACGGCTAGAAGTTCCTTCTCGGTGGTAGAGTAATTGAGTTGGGCATCATTTAAGGTCTTACTAGCGTAGTAAATGACATGTGGCCTCTTATCTATTCGTTGTCCTAAAACCGCTCCTATCGCATAATCGGATGCGTCACACATGAGCTCAAAAGGTTGACTCCAATCGGGAGACTTCATGATCGGGGCCGAAGTCAATTCTCTCTTAAGGTCTTCGAAGGAATGAACACACTCGCTTGTGAATTCGAATTTGACATCCTTAGCTAGAAGGTTGGTCAAAGGTCGGGCCTTTTTGCTAAAATCTTGGATGAATCTACGATAAAATCCCGCATGTCCAAGGAAAGAGCGAATTTCCTTAACGGACTTGGGAGGTGGGAGATTAGCTATTAGGTCGACCTTAGCCTTGTCTACTTCGATTCCTTTTTCAGAAATTTTATGTCCTAGAACGATTCCCTCCTTAACCATGAAATGACATTTCTCCCAATTTAACACTAAATCCGTTTCCTCACATCTTTTCAACACTCGATCTAAATTGTTAAGGCATTGGTGAAAAGATGGTCCAAAGATGGAAAAGTCATCTATGAAGACTTCTAGAAAGTCACCTATCATTTCCGAGAAAATGCTAGTCATACACCTTTGGAACGTGGATGGGCCCGTGGTTAGGCCGAAAGCTAGACGTCTATAAGCGAAGGTTCCAAAAGGGCAAGTGAAGGTGGTCTTTTCTTGGTCCTCGGGTGCAATCGGGATTTGAAAATATCCCGAGTAACCGTCTAAGAAGCAATAAAACGCGTGACCCGCTAACCTCTCTAGCATTTGATCGATGAAAGGCAAAGGAAAATGATCTTTCCTAGTGACGGCATTAAGCTTCCTAAAGTCTATACACATTCTCCAACCGGATTGGACACGTGTTGGAACTTGCTCATTGTTCTCATTGGTCACCAAAGTAATGCCCGACTTCTTAGGCACTACATGGACGGGACTCACCCACTTACTATCGGAAATGGGATATATGATCCCATTGTCTAAGCACTTAAGAATTTCTTTCTTAACTACCTCCATCATGGGAGGATTCAACCTCCTTTGAGGTTCTCTCACGGGCTTTGCATCTTCTACCAAATGAATCCTATGTTGGACAATCGCCGGGCTAATTCCTTTAATGTCCGAGATGCTCCACCCTATCGCTCCCTTATGCTTTCTAAGGATTCCTAAAAGTTCTGCCTCTTGTGACGTAGTCAAATTAGAGGCAATGATAACGGGATATGAGTCGTTAGGGCCTAGAAAAGCATACTTAAGAGTGTCGGGAAGAGGTTTGAGTTCTAATTCCGGCGGTTGTGACTCAACGGTTTTCTTAGGTAAAGGCAAAAGCTCGGGTTCAACAACACGCTCTTGACTTGTTGTAGGAATGGTGGATTCTAACATTTGGTTGACCTCATGTGTGTAGTTGGAAACATCCCAATCCTCTCCAAAATGTTTTAAGCAAAATTCAAGGGCATCTTTAGGATTCATGAGATCTTGATCAACTATTTCATCAATTAGATTAACGTCCATAGGTTGATCATAGAAATCATCGGATTGTTTCCCCACATGAAAGATGTTGAGATCGATTGTCATGTTACCAAATGTTAGCTTCATTAATCCATTTCTACAATTAATCAAAGCGTTGGATGTAGCTAAAAAGGGTCGTCCTAGGATAATGGGAATTTGATTCTTAGGGTTCCTAACCGGCTCGGTCTCTATGACGACAAAATCTACGGGAAACACGAAATCACCTACTTTAATTAGCACATCTTCGATCATTCCCTTAGGAATTTTCACGGATCGATCGGCTAATTGAAGTGTGACATTGGTTTGGCGGAGCTCCCCTAAACCTAAGGCTTGGTAGACAGAATATGGAAGGAGATTAACACTAGCCCCTAAATCAAGTAACGCCTTATCCACAAAAGTTTCTCCTATGACACATGAAATTGTAGGACAACCGGGGTCCTTGTATTTCACGGGAATTTGGTTTGAGAGAATCGAACTAATGTGAGAGGTAAGGAAAGCTTTCTTAGGGACATGGTTGGTTCTCTTATGGGTACATAACTCCTTTAGACACTTAGCATATGAGGGAATTTGTTGAATTGCATCTAAAAGGGGTATGTTGACCTTGACTTGCTTAAACACTTCCAAAATCTTCTCCATTTGAGCCGATTGCTTAGGTGAAATAAGTCTTTGTGGGTAAGGGACTCTCGGTTTATAGACTACTTCACTTTGCAACTCGGGTTCCGGGTTTGGGTCACTCGACTCCTCACGGGCTTTTGAACTCTCGGGTTTGTCATGTTTAATGGTAGTGCGGGGTGGACTTGGGTTAGAAGTCGAATCCCCTTTCTTACCAAGGTTCTCACCAACGTGGGTTTCAACTTGTTTACCCGACCTAAGAGAAATGACCGAATGCACATTATCCGGGGGTCTTTGATTAAGAGGAAATTTCGGGTTCACCTCGGGCTGGCTCGGGAATTTGTTCTTTTCTCGTTCACACAACGTGCTCGCTAATTGACTCAATTGGGACTCTAACTTAGAGACGGCTTGCACATTAGAATGCAAAAGTTGCCTATCTTGAGTTAAAGTTTGCATGAAGGTTTGTTGGGATTGGGTCAAGTTAGTTTGTGATTTCACTAAGGCCTCTATGCTCTTTTCTAAGGAATTGAGTCTCTTATCCGAATCATTAAATCCGGGAGGATTCACGGGAGCTTGACTCGGGTTTTGATAAGTAGGAAAAGAGTTAGGATTGGGCCTTTGGAAATTGGGTTGTGGAGTTTGAAAGTTTTGACCTTGGTTCCACGAGAAATTCGGGTGATTCTTCCACCCGGGGTTGTAAGTTGGTGCAAATGGGTCATTTCTAGGCTTAGGTTGAAACATCGCGTTCACTTGCTCAAAATCATGAGATTGTTGGATCTCGGGATGGGGAGCATTATAGTTCGAGAACATAGGCATAGATGAGGGGCCACTATGAGACTCTAAAGCTTCGAGTCTCTTAGTAAGGGTTGCTAATTTGGCATCGGTTGCCACATTGTTTCCTATCGAGTGCAAACCCCTAGAGCTAGACGCCTCGATTGACTTTTTAGGTTCCCTAGTAGACTCCCATAACATTGTTTTCTCGGCTAGGTCCTCGAAAAATTCCCACCCTTGATCCTCATCTTTCTCCATGAATTTGCCTTGGCACATAGATTCTAACAAAGCGGTTGTTTGACTATCTAAGGCCTCGTACACAATCTTACAAAGTCTCCATTTCTCTATTCCATGGTGGGGGCATTGTGATAAAAGATTTTTGAAACGATCAAAGAATTTCCAAAAAGACTCATTTTCCCTTTGATGGAATTGATTTATTTCATTTGTAATTCGAGTCGTTTTGTGGTTTGGAAAATACTTTTTAAGAAACATTACCACAAAGCCCTCCCAAGTGGAAATAGAATTGACGGGAAGACTATACAACCATTTTTTAGCATTTTCTTTTAAAGCAAAGTTGATAAGTCTAAGCCGAATGGAATCTTCGCTCAATTGTTGGAGTTTTTGCAAACCGCAAACCTCCTCAAATTCTTGAATAAAGAGATATGGATCCTCACCATCACTCCCTAAAAATTTAGGCAACATGCTAATGTGATGTGCCTTAATCTCGAAATTATTCCCATTAACGGGAGGAAGGGTGATGCACGATGGTTGAGCAGAACGGGACGGGTAACAGCGGTCTTTAAGAGACAACGCCATGTTTACTATCGGTTCGCTAGCTTCTATGGGTTCGGAGTCCGAAGAGGACGAAGAAGGAATTTCGATGATCGGTCTAACTAATCTAGACGATTCGCTCCTAACCCAAGTAGTTCGCATAAACTAGATAGTAAACACGTAGCAAATAAGTGCGAAGAAATAAAGCAAACAAAAGAAAGGGTGTAAAAGTGAAAGAAAAACTTAATTCTAGGGTTCCCTAATAAAAAATGAACTAGACCTTGCTCCTAACGTTAAGGACCACCAAAAACTCGATAAATCCAAAATTATTCGGACCGGTCTGGCCAGTTTGGAGCAGGCATTGCCAAGAGGCCAATCTCCGCGCTTAGACACCAAACCTTAATCGGCCAGGTAAGCTTTCGCTTGCCTAGACACCGAAAAGTCGGAATAATTCAAGATTACCTCGTCTTTTAGGTACCTTCCTAGTTGAGCGCGAAATCCTAGGGGCTAACGTCTAATTCAATTTTATTAAAGGAAGGGTATGCAAAATGAAGAATTAAGTCGTTGTGGGCCAAGGAAAGAGTGATGAAATCCCTTCCCTTATCTTATGATTGGGTTTTGCCCTTAAGATTTATTTAAAATGATGCACCACACAACGAGATAATTAAAGCGGTAAACAACTATGGATGCTTAAACTACGTGTCCTAATCTAGAGAAAAGAAAGAAATTAACGCACCTTAGGGTCCTCCAGCGATCACCACAAATAGGTACGAAAATTTAAAAAAACAAAAATTAAAATTCTAAATGATGTGCCCTAAGTGTAAAAAATGCATGATGCAACACATATTTAATTCTAACTACTATTTTTGGATTTTAAATTTTTAATTTTTTTGTGATTTTCAATTTTCAAATTTGTTTGTGATTTTCTAAATAAAGACGAAAAAAGTGAGTGGAGAGATACGAGATACCAAAGCAAGCTTCCAAATCCGAGCAAAATTTGTTCACTTTACTCCATGAATCCCGACTATTCCTCCTCGAAATAAAGAACAAAAAAATAGTGAGAAAACAAGCTAATCCGAAAGATTAAAAATAAAGGAGCGAAAAATTAATTTTAATCCCCGGCAGCGGCGCCAAAAACTTGGTGTGCTAGAAATTTAAATCGATCGCAAGCGCACAATCTCGTTATAGTAATTTATGATTCGTCCACAGAGATTAAAAATAATTTTCGCTAACCTTTAAATCTAACCTAGGCGAATTAGAACAATATTTGTGAAAGGAGTTTTGAATTTATCTAGTTTATCAACAAAGAAACAGTTTGAATTTAAATTAACTAATTAAAAGATCAAAAGTTAAACATTTAATTGATTAAAACTAAACTTCTAATTTGAATTAAAACTAATCACTAAGAAAAGAAATGTATGAATCACAACATTACTCGATTAAAACGCATATTCCTACTGCTGTAAACAACTCAAAAAATGAAAATAAAGTCAGCCAGAAAGATTCAGCCAACCAATCGCAGAAACGAAAACTAAAAAGCAAAACTAATAAGCTACTTGACTGATGACTCGATTACACCCAATAACTCAGCTATTAACAACCCAGAAAACAAAAACGCAGCAGCACATACAAACCCCAGCACAACTACTCTGCTAACAAACACAATAATCAGCGAACCACAAGACTAAAACCAAGAATTCGATTCAAAAACGAAAGCTGGAACTTGATTAAAAACGAACCCGGAACACAGTACTGCTACTAGACTCGACGCAGAACAGCACAGAACTCTAAACTCCGTAATTAGAAAAACAAAAGGGACTCGAACCCAGCTAGAAACAAACCAATCGCAGCTAACAACACTCAAAATTCGACGCAGACTCGATGCTACTCAGAATGCCAGCCATGACTCTACAACTCAGACCCAAAACACGCACTGTGACTCAGTGAACTCGCCGCGGAAACTCGACTAAACAAAACAAGCATGGCAACAGAATCAACGACAAACCCACACTTGACTCGGTGACTCAGCAAAAACAAGGCAAAAACGACTGACTCGGTGAGGTGACTCGAAAACTCAGACTAACAGTAATCAACGATCTGTGACTCGACACAATTAACCAACTCAGCTTAGCTACTACTCGCACAAATCAACACGCAGCAGAAGAACTCTCGACTCGGACAAACTCGAACAACAACCCATCAAAACAAAATCGAACTAATTCGCTAACTCGGACAGAACTTGGCAGGAAACGAACTCAAACAAGCACCCATTCGAATACTTCCAGCAAAAGAAGAAATCAAACACTAGTCTGCGGTTTTTTTTAAATCGAAAAGAAACAGAGTAAAAGAAAACAAGGGAGTGGGTTTTATGTTTAAAAACAGAGAAGAGAAAAGAATGAGTATTCGTTTGTTTCTAAAACCGAAGCAGAGGAATAGTAAACTGGAGTTGTTAATCGAGGTTTTTAATAACTAATTTTTTTTTTATTTTTATAATTACTAATTAGCAATTTGAGCAATACAACCAAGAACAGAAAATTTAAGGTTTTAAATCTAAACCCTAACACAAATTAATTTTGTGCTAGGACTTAGTTTCTTACTAAATCAAATCTATAATAAGAGATCTACACTAATCACAAGTTTAATGATTCTTCATTTCCCAAAAAGCTTAAAAAGCATGTGGTGGTACTTAGAAGAATCATTCAATTTGGAGAACATAAATTAGAAAGACAACACAAGATTAAACAAAAAGAGATTTGCATAGAAATTAAAAAAGTGTATACAAGCTTGGAAAGGAAATTGGGGCTAGCAAAATGTAAATCTATCTAAGATACTAACTATAGAAATGACTAGGTAGAAAAGGTGGGTAGGTGGCTAGGGTTACTAGGTTGCTAGGTTGGTGATTACAAGTAAAAGAAGAGGGGTATTTATAACTAAAGAATTAGGGTTCAGGGGTAGGGTGGCTCCATCTTGACCATCCATGTGCCTTGAGTGTTGGGAGAATTGTGGCCATCCATGTGTCCTTTACTTGCCAACTCTTTCTTTTCCCTTTTCTTCTTTTTCTTGCATTTTCTCTTCTTTCTTTATTTATCTACAATTTCCTGAAATAAAATAAATAAGCGATTAATACTACGAAAATAAACAAAAAAATAGGCACTTAAATATGCAAAAATATGGACTAATCACTTTCACCAAATTGGTTGAAAAATGTCACACTCATCTGAGAATTATTTAATTGATGGCATATATCAGTATATACATAAAAACAGCATTACAATAGTTTTCTCAGCACTTAAAGATGGGTTCAATATAGTACCTCCCATCAAATATTTTAAATTTCACATTTGTTTTTTTGTTGTCCTCCTTTGAAACATAAGTTGAAACACCAGATTGTTCTACCTTGCCAATGACATCTACAGTAAACAAACAATGAGAAGTAAATAATAAAATAATTCATTAGGTAGGTAATATATTAATGAGATAGGTATTACCAACTAAGAAATAACTGTCAGTGTAAATCTTCTCCAATTCTTGCAAAGGAAAGATATCAAATGCATAAGATGGGATTCTGCACAGCTCATAAGTCAGCTTCTTAAGATTAGTTTGGTAGTCAAAGAATATGTGTTTCTCATTCCTAACTACTCTGTTTAGTTCCTTCCCTTCATATTTCTTGACCTTAAAGTTGGAGATATTGTAGACATCGCCTTCCTTTATTCTGCCTTCAAACTTATCACTCAATTTGTCCATAATAAAAGCATGAATTCGACAACCCTGACCAAGGAAACATCATAAGAGTAGTCTGGAAAATAGGTGAACCTCATTAATGGTTAGCAGGTAGCTATAAAGAAAGAAATAATAATACCTGTATATCTGTCAAGACCATATTGTATCCTCTGAATTCGTTGGTGGTACGGTTAATACTTTTCCATATTGCTTGAACTCTTACTGAAATCGACCACTCGCTACGCTCAGGACCAATTTGAAGCAAGCTATGATATTGGTTAAACATATCTCTCAGCTGTAAAAAATGGCCTTGCTAGTGCTGAGATTGGATCTGGTCCTTTTGGAAACTTATGTTGAAGATAATATGTGTAGATCTGAATGTGTGGATGAAAACTAAAGCAAAAAGATAGGGTAGACGCGGAGGATAAGTGGGCCACTATGAATACTGTAAAAAATTCATTTTCCTCTGTTCATCTGTAATCATAGGTCTGCTTTTTGTTTGTATTAGAAACTAAAACTGTATTTTCATTTTATCATAAATTAGTAAAATCTAAGTTGTCTTTAATCAGTAAAATTAATCTCAGCATGCAACATTGTATTTTGATCTAGCAAATAAGAGGAGCACTGGGTTTTGCTGATGAGAACAAATATATTCGATAAAGAAATCAACCATATGAGACATGTTCATCAGTTTGATACAAAAAACTAAGCAACAAAAAGACTGACCAATCTTTTATAATTTGCAATCTCATAATCTCCTTAATCTTAAAGATTATGCAGATGGCAAGTTAAAAAAAAAATTCCTTGTAAACAACATTTTTAGTTACATTTGTTGGTGAGCCATTGCTAGAGTTTATGAAAATTTTAAGACCACCGGGAGAAGTAACTCTACTCACAGCCACATAGTATTGGCCATGAGTAAAAACGAGGTTTGGCAAAAATAAACCCACTCTAGTAAGCGACTGGCCTTGTGACTTGCTGATAGTCATAGAATAACAGATCTGAAGCGGCATCTGTTTCCTTATGAGCTTGAAAGGCAGTTTGGTATCAGTCGCGGATAACTCCATTCTAGGAATGAAGTGTCTTGAACCAACGAAAGCTTCACAGATGACCTCGCATTCAACACAATTTCGCAAACACTTTGTCACCACCATTCTGGTACCATTACATAGCCCAAGAGTTTGATTGAGATTGCGCATTAACATGACAGCAACACCAACTTTGAGTTTCAAATCATGAGCAGGAAGTCTAGAGATGTTGAAAGCGTTCAAATACTCAGGTGGAAAAGCAAACCCCAAATCAGATGCAGTACCACCATAGTCTTCAGCTCGATCCACACTAAAATAGGTGTTGTGTTCACCAGGCAGGTTTTCAACAATTTGAGAATTCAAATGCCCAAATACCTGGTTTGTAGGAGTCAGTATAGCTCTTTCACTTATATAGCTAGGTGACATGTAATTTTCCATCAAGTCTGGATAAGTCCACTCTATCATGTTCTCAACAGAATTCTATACATCAGGATCACAAAAGTTGATAGGTAAAACAATGTCATCTTCTTCATAGGTTATATCAGATTGTGGAGGAGGTTTGAGAGTACCGTTACCTATTTTCAACACCCATTCAGCAAATTACTGCAATTCTTCAACCTCCTCTGCAGTGCTTCCTTGATTCAGTCTCATATTTCGATGAAGGATAAAAATTTTGGCATAACACCACAACAATGATTGCGTGATGCATGCTGAGACAATGTCACCACGAGAGGCATAACTTATGACTGGGAGGATCTGACGAAAGTCACCGCCTAAGAGAACTGTAATCCCTCCAAATGGCATTTGGTATCTGTTTGGATCAACAGATTTCATTATATCTCGTAAAGAACGATCGAGACATTCAAATGCGTACCTATGTTGCATAGGTGTTTCATCCCATATGATTAGACTTGTATTTCTAATCAGCTCAGCTATATCAGAATCATGAACTATAGCACATGAGGAATAGTCATCAAGCATTATAGGAATTTTGAGGCGGGAATGTGCAGTGCGACCGCCTGGCATTAGGGTGGAAGCAATTCTAGATGAAGCCACCGGTAAAACGATTTTGATAAGTGACCGGAGCTTGTAAATCAATGTCTTCCGAACGTAAGTTTTACCATATCCTCCGGAGCCATATACAAAAAAAAGACCTCTTTCCTTCTTCTCCACAGAGCTGAGAACAACATTGTAAACCTCCAACTGTTCAGGATTGCAATGTTGATATAGCCTTTCAAATTCAGTTGCCATCTCTTCAAGATTGTAACTTGTTTCCTCCACAACCAAATTATTCTGACCAGTTTGTAGGTATTCTGGAGGAGGCTGTGGCAATTGAGTAAAATGTTTGACAAATTTACCAATCGATCTGAGCAACTTATCAATTTCTGCAATAAATCAAAGTCTTTAAAAAATATTGCCATGATCCAGAAATTATATGCAATAAAATCTACTCAGTATACTATACAGCTTGTGGTAAACGAATGAACTGAGTTGTAATAATGAAATTATGAACAACTGGAATCAAAAAACTGAATTCTTCATTGTGAGATGTATGAATGTAAAATACCTGCAAGTACATAGAATTGTAGCTGCTTCTCCGAAATCTTGGTAGGTTCCTCGCCAAACAAATTCCTATGTTGGAGCAAGATGTCATCGGCCATGGACTTCCATTGTCGTTGCCAAAGATTAAGGAGGTCAGTAACTTGACAATTGACAATGATATGGACAAAGAGCTGTCTGATTTGAGGAGGAAGCCCAGATTTAGCATAGTCTTCTATTACCTCATGCCACTCTTTGTCATCGTCCAATAAACCAAGAGTTACACATGCTTCTTTGAAGGTCTTGTAGCATCTCTTATTGATAGTCTTCAAATGATTGAAGGAGGTGGGGCCACACACCTTTGTTAGCAAGAGACGAAGGTACCAAATCTCACCAGCACTATGATATGTATACAACAATCTCCCAATTTGACTTCCTTTTTTCCTCATTGTCCATATCATATCTACTTCATTCCATACGTAATGCTCTGGAATTTGATCATATGTATACTTTCTTGCAGATGGATCTGTTTGGTTAAGTAGAAAGAAAGCTTCCAACTGGGAACGTTTGTGCCTATTCCTCCTAGCAACTTTCTCTAATGTTTCATTTTCTGTAAATGTACAGGTACGTTCCCCAGGCAGGTGGAATGAAAGACGATGCACGGATATGGACCGGTAGTGTTTTGGATATCCAAAAACGCGGTAAGCTGCATCACATGCACAAATATACCGACCATCAAAGTAAGCATTAATCTCATCAACTAGTTGATCAGCACCAACCGCTACATTACCATTCTCGGAAGAAATTTCAACCGTCTCACGATCATGTCCTTTTAGGCAATATTTGAATAAATATTTTAAGCTCCTAGCATGACAACAGATTTCTACATTCATGTGACACTGATACTTTACTAACAGATCTCGGTTATATGGAACAACCCATCTGTTGTCAAGAAAAAATTTACCTTTCTTGACATTTATTCCAGTGTTCCTTCGTTTGTATATTGGAAAACCAGATTGATCAAAGATGGTGGTGGCATTATACCTGCATTACAGTTAAGGAAATCAGCTCCCACATTTTAGAATGATGGTTTTATAATTGCAAGTAGAGAAGATTTTGTAACTTACTTCTTAGGGAAATGCTTTGTACATTTAAAATCTTTCATGCAAGCACATTTTGGGTTCTGCAGTCCACATGGTCCATGAATCATGAATCTGCTGGCAGCATTGAAGCCTCCGGGATCTTTCAGGGGATCTGGAATCTCAGCAGAGACATAGTTGTCGACATTGGCACTCAAGTTCTTCTTCGAATCTGAATTAAGCCAAATTAGCATATGTACATGCGGTAGGCCACGTTTTTGGAACTCCACTACATACATAACTAAAAAATTACAAATATGTCAGTGGTCGGCAAAAAGGAATAAAAAAAATTGATGAAACCAGAATCTTAATTAATACATTATTTAAATTGTACCTCCTAGGCAGGTACCACAATAATTCTTCTTTTTAATTTCATCTGCAATTTGTTGTAGCTTCTGGTGAAAAACTCTTGCAATTATATCAGGAGAGTTTTGTGGAGAGCAACCAGGTAGATGCTTCATCATTTGTAAGATTTCATCCCATAAAGCATTGCAAGTCATTGTGAGGAAAACATCTGGATGACCAATGACACGACACACAGCTAGCGCGTCTTGAAAATTCTGCTGCATATAACGCCTGGATCCCAAGAAATTTGCTGGTAAAATGAAGCCTTTACCAACATTTGCAGTATCAGTATTTCCTTTCTGAAGTTTCTTTGAAATATTCGTATACAAATCACTACGCGGAATCTTTTGATGAGTACGTAGCCACCACAAACGCGCCTGCTCTACAGTAGAGAAAGCATCTACAACATATTGTTGGAACAAACGCCCACCCAAACGAACTGTAAGACTTGTATCCCATAAATTGATTTCATTATGTTGTCAAACAAAAAAAAAGGATTGAAATACATAACCAGAGAGTAATAATTGGCATTACCATCATTTTTTCGAACTTGTAGTTTGTAAGAGTAGTACTCTTCCATTGTAATCCTTTTCCTCTTTTTCTTGTTCTGGTTGTCAGGATCAACATATGGAATTTCATCATGGTAACCATCTTCACCCATGGGAAACAGTAGTGGATATTGTAGAGCCATGAGTGAGGAATGTACGGAGCAGATACGTTCAAACTCTTTTACATCAGGATCAATATTAGTCTTCTCAATAATAATATCTCTTTCACCAACAGTAGTGTTTATATCTCCAACGAGAAAAGCAGCTACCTCATCTGATGGGCCGATATGATTCTCACGGCCACTCTTCGAACGACAGACTTTCATTTTGATTCTCAAATTCCTTATTGGCTGCTCTTTGAAACGATCCCTGGCCTGTCTAAACTTTCTAACCAGCAGATTACTTTCGTCTAACATCCTTATCAAACCTTCGACAATTTCTGAATCTACAGGCTCTCCATCATCAACTTTGACCCATTTCATCCTATTTTGCACCTCATGCTCAGTGTCATATATATAAACTTGACAGAATTTGGGATCTTTACCATCATCAGGAATAAGTGTACCAAAAACATGGTGATTTTGACCATTGAGACGATAAACATACGGAGCTCTTCCACGATTAATAGAGTAATCAACTTTTCCACCGGTAGAAGTAAAGGAAAACATTGCATTGTATAGACGGATATTCTACTTAAAATGCTTGGACTTGTTTTTATCAGTGTACAAATGCATGAGGTAATCAGGAATGGGTGGGGTCACTGGTAGTTTAATGGTACCGTGTCCACAACATGTGCTAAACTTTGGAATATCCTTCGTAACATTTTTATTCACCCTCTCCTCTTTCCACATAATGGAATGACATTTGTTACAACAAGCAGTTGGAGGTCATAAAGAGGCATAGCCATTGGGCACTGGGAAAAATATATATGCCTAAATTAGATATTCTTATCATGGAACATTACGGTGCAGAAAAATTAAACTACCTTCATGCACTGCTGGAGCTTCTTCAAAAGGTTCTGCTTCTTCCGCATCTTCGAAAACATCAAAGCCATCTACATCAAATAAGAATATACTTAAAAACTTTTGTAAACAAGGTATAGCATCATCTATTTATAGCTGCAAACATCAGTATAGCATCATCTATTTACCATCGTCAGACAACTGTTCTTCGTCTTCAGAATGAATATCAGTAGATTGAGAATTTTCTATTACAAATTAAAACATTATAGTGATTAGTGTAAAAGTAAATGAGATCAAGGCATTGCATATCTGATGTTTAATGACAGGAGTTGGTACCTAGTCCTTCATAATTAGTGTCATCATTTGTTTCGTGAAACAATCGTGAACGGGGTACTTGTGTAGTGTCAACAGTACGACTAACAACATTCTGGGTTGTACATGACTGTGGACTATTTGTTGCAGCGAATAAATTCTTGAATATATTAGAACATGGGACTGTGAAAATAAAAAAGCTCATCAATTCTGAGAAATATCATGACTGTGTACAATATATTACAGTAAGTTATAATATTCAAACCTGTTGAATTTGTTGCTACAGTTTGCGGAGTATTTTTGGATGTGGTAGTACTGCGGGTTGCTGCATTAGTCACACTGTTTCTTGTACGATTGCCTTCATGATAAGCATCACGACAAATTTAAAAGGTATCACGTTCTGTATTAAATGGTCCAGAAAAATATAAAACAAACCAATATAACACACAAAAGTACCATATAAATTTGTTATGTTGGATAGAGGTTGTCTAGAACTGTATGTAGGCAAAGGGGGAGTCTCAAATCCATCACACTCAGCACCACCAGCACTGGGGGTACCATTTAAAACACCTAATATATATGATACATAAGATACAATAACTGAATAAATAACAGTGCACCAACAAATGGAGAAAAATGGGCAGCAACACAAGTGTTACTGGTGGTTTTCACATAATTTGCTCAATAATATCATATATAATCAAATGATAAACAAGATGAACAAATTATGTGCACTCAAATATGATCAATCTACTCTAAAATATGTCCTCCCAAATATACCTGCTGATTTATTATGTGCAGAATGGGGGGTAGTGTTGAATGTCCTTGTATTTATTTTCACTACCTTTGATTTGCTGCTACTTGCATGGGTACCTTCGTACAAATTAACAAAACCAAAATTAAAAAAGCATATGGTGAATTAAACAACAATTTAACATATGGTGAAGTAAAACAGCAAATCAAAAGATGTTTTATATTATCATAACAAATGGTGAATTAAATCAGCAAATTAACAAAAAAGAAATTAAAATACACAAAAGTACCGCCTATATTTGTTATGTTGGAGAGTGGTTGTCTAGACTTCAATGTGGCCAAAGGGGGAGTAATGAATCCATTAGAATTAGCAACCACAGGAGTGGGACTACCATTCAACAACCCTAGAAAAACAGGTAGAAAAAGCAAAAACTAAAATTACAGGGAATCAATAAATGGAGAAAAATAGGCAACATAATAGGTTACCACTGTTTGAGGTTGATTTAGGTGTAGAACTTGACCCATCAATCTTTCTTCTCCTCCGACCTGGGCAGTCTACATCTAAGTTGTAATAAATGAGATATAACACAATAAATTCAACAGAATGTAACAGAACACATAAAGCTAAACACAGTCACCTTGCAAAGAGGTGAAATTATCAAGCTTGAGATGATCCCAATTAGCCTGAAAGTAAGGACAGAGTGTATGATACACAAAATCATTATAATTTAAATCATATAAACATGAAAAAATCAAAGGAAAATACATACCTCTCTCATAAATTCGGTGCAAAAGTGTTAGCTGAGAAGCAAATTCAGAGCTGGGGATTACAGTTTAGAAGATTAGGGTTCGTATGTAGAATGAGATGAAGAGTGAAATGAGTTTCAAATTTGAATTCATGGCTTGAATCAGGAGCAATAGGAAGCAGTGCGACGGAAGTGAGATGGAAACAAAATGGCCTCAGCTATGCAGCAGGTGATGGTTCTTCTAATTGCGACAAGAGTCAATTAAGTTAAAATATGTAAGTACAGACACGCAGCAAAAGCTACGCAAAGTAGCAAGTAGAAAACAAAAACGGTGGTCAACAACATTAATTGTGTTTGTGAAGCTGTGTATTTGGTCTGAAAGTAATGGCATCTATTGTAATTTTGTAGCAAGTTTTAGGGTAGGGGGTGTAAAAATATTGGCAATAGGATTCAGGATTTATTATATATATATATATATATATATATATATATATAGATAGATTTATGCTCTATCAGATATCCCCACACTTAGTGTTTTGCACGTCCTCGGGCAAACAAAACAACTAGAATTAATACCTAATAAGTATATACCACTTTCGTAGGTGATCACGGTTGCATTTGGCATATGCAACAAGCCCTTTAAATCCCTAGGAAACCCTAGTGAATGTACCCACAAAATTCATTTTTTTCTCTGCCTTGTCTCAACAATGCAACTAACATGAATGCAAACTAAATGAATATGCATAGATTCCAATCATGAAAGCGTCAACCTTGTCAACATATAATCCTCAGAATTTGCAACAATTAAGGAATTCATCTAGCTCACATATTAGTCATACAACTCTTTCATTGCAAGTACAGAGTGCATCGTGTGTGCTCAACATGCTCTCTAGTGAAACAAAATAGAGATCAACAAACTTCAACAGAATCTTAACCATGAGTCGTTAATCAGAATAATGCTTACACACTTCGTTACATTAGAGCCAACTACAGTTAAAGGTCACCAAGGAACTTCGATGCCTCTCCTATATATGTTTTTTCTTCTTCTTTTCTTTTAATTTTTTTTCACAACATCTATTATTTGGTGTGTACATGCTCGGTCTAAGGTCAGGACGCTTCTCAGGGTAAATGAGTTACGACCACCATAAGATTTCACCAACCAAATTGTTCACATTCGATTTAGGTGGCTTATTTGACCGTGCAATGGTTGAGATCCCAAAAGATGTATGCACTAATACCCATTTAGCGAGTGTTTGTCAGTAATCCCAAACCATGAAAGGCTTTAGGTTACTAGGCACAAAGTCCCCTCAGACTTAATTACTCGAGTATTAATGAGCCCAACCTAGTCAATTTTACTACCATTTTTTTTGTGAACTTTATTGCTAATACATGTATCTTTTAAAAAAAAAAAAAAGGCATGTATATCCCAAAGCTCCCCCTCACTTAAGAATTATAGACTCCAAGCTCAAAAAGGAATAGTCAAAATTCTACGCGCGGCTCATAGTTAAGACTCAAGAAATAAGCTAGTCTAAATCTCGTCTCTTGAACATTAATAGTGTAATTACAAGTTCCGCACAAGCAATTTCCAAACATGCAAGACATCACATATGATCAAGATTACTAGCCAAGAAATTATGCAAATAAACTCATCATAGGAAATTGACTTGGTCGACAAACTTTCATGGAATTATGAAAATGCAAACTATATAAAAAAAAATCTACTAAAAAAAATCTACTAAAATGTGCGGCTGAGATTAGATCTCATATCTCACATTAGTTGGGGTTCTCATTTGAGCACAAGCCTATATATATATATATATATGTATATATATACATACATACATACATACATACATACATACATACATACATACACATATACATATGTGTGTGTTTTGTTTGTGGTGTATTAATATTTGCTATTTTGATCATATAAAATATATAATCGATAATATGTATAAAAAATTAATAATAAAATTATACTCCCTCCGTCCTTTGGGGTTGTTAACGTTCACTATTTACACGCATTTTGAGACTCGTATAAAGTAGAGTTATATATTGTTTTTTCAATTTATTTTCTTTTTAAATAAAAGTTTAAACATAAAATTTTTATTCATAATAAAATAAAAAAATATCATGGAATTATATTATAAAGAGGTCTTAAAAAGCGTGTCGAAAAATAATGTTAACAATCTAATAGGACGCAGGGAGTATATCTATACATACTATATTATTACATTAAAAATTAAGATTGTAAGTGGATACATGAACCGATTTACAGGTCTTATAGTTCATCACATGATTTAACTAGTCCTTTTATTATGTATAAAATATATTTGAACATTTAAAAAAATAATCTTATTTAACATTTTTTTGAAAAAAAAAAGAATTAAGTCACTAATGAAAAGGCATACGACATTTACAAAAACAATTGAATCGAACAAACGTAAACAAGAACATATCGCTGATTAATCTGGTCTTTATAGAGACACACAATCAAAGTTGAAGTTGATATATGTAGATGTATCCGCTTTATCACAACCAGTTTAAGTTATCACCGTAATTGCAATCCCATATAAATCTTTATCACTAAATTAAACACTTGAAAATCCAGCAGATTTAACATTCTGGATATCGAATCACAGCAGAATACACGAAAAAACCACGCCAACCTCTCACAAGGAGAGAATATTTTGTCAAACAAACAATGAAATCTCGAAAGATAGAAATCCTTATATGGAGAGGAGTATTATTGGAAAAATAAGAACAAGGCAAATCAATTAACTGATTTGGGGTTTTCTACCGGTGAAAACCGATCGAAACCCTTACGACGGCTAAAAAAGAAGTTGAGGCTGAGAGATTTTTTGTTTCGAGAAATCTTATTTAACATGTTCATGAAAAATATATATATCAAAACGCACAACTTAATTATTTAAAAATTATATATATTTATCAAAGACAAATATTTTCGTAACATAAATATAAATTTGAAAGAAAATTAAAGTTATAATATATATAAATAGAATAATATTATAAATCACTGATATATGACGTGGGTTATTGGATAGATACTAATAATATATTTAGATATACAAAAACTTAATATATTAAAATTTGTATTAGACATTTTTATTAATGTTAACCTAGATAATATATATATATATATATATATATATATATATATATATATATATATATATATTTGTATATCGTATAAATACTAGTATCAACAAATACACAAATATTTTATAATATTTATTTAATACTAGTTCATAAACAGTGGGATGGACATATTATTTATAATATTTATTCTTTCATTATACATGTTTTAGTATTTAATTTTGTTTCAGAAAATGCTTATATTATAAATATAAAATTTTAAATAATAATAGAAGTGTTCGGTTTAATATATTTTTATTGTACATGTCGGTAAGCTTTTAACATTCAAGTATGACAAAACACTTGTTAGGTCCCGTTTACAGAAATGAGATTGATAATAAACTGTTATTTAAAAATTTTTCGACTCACGTCAATCAAAAAATCTGTATATTATGATAGAGCACAATCAAGAAATAGTATTTTTAAATCTAATATGTTTGTTAATTTCATAATGCTACAACAATTTGGAAATAAATATTCGGGTGTGACTTGTAATGGAAAATACAAGGGTTAAATTTGTTTATTTACACATTCGAAGCTGCTTATATACTTTGATAAGAACTTGTAAGCTCACATATGATTACGTGTAAATTTTTTCCTAAAATATACCTATCCAAGTTAAATATAAAAAGTGAAAATGGTTTAAATGCATTCTATTTTGAGATTATACTATCTTTTTGATATTAAACACTAGTGCTTTGTACGAAGATAGCATTTTATCTTATATATTTTTTATATTTATTATTGATTTTTTAGAATAGAACATGTGGTACTTTGAAAATAAAGATTTTGACCTAATTGTCTATACATATACTGATTTTGCAGGTTGCAAAATCGATTGGGAAAATACTTCTGGAAGCTCTCAGTTTCTAGGACGAAGGTTGGTGTCTTGTTATAGCAAGAAGCACCACTCGGTCTCTACATCGACCACGGAAGTCGAATTTAGCTGTTGGAAGTTGTTGTGCTCAAATCTTGGGGATGAGTAATTAATTTGAGGACTATGGACTCATGTTGGACGAAATTCCAGTTTTATGCGACAACAAGAATGTCATTGTAATTGCAACAATCTGGTTCAACACGCTCGGACAGAATACATTGATATGGAGGATCATTTCTTATGAGACTATATCATGAATAATATTATAGAGTTACACTTTGTACCTACAAATCAACAAATTAAAAAAAATCTTTACTAAAAGCTCTAGGCGAATCCACTTTCTCCAGGCTCGTTGGAGAACTTGGAATGTTAAATCTGTCTAATTAATTAGACAATCAAAACTCAATTTTTTCAAATCATCTATTGTTATTATTATTCCGATAAAACAATCATTTATTATTGCACACTTTTCATTTTATTGCATGTCCGGATTACACACATATTTCTAGTCATAATTTTTTTTTAATTTATTAAACCACATTTTGTTTTATTTATTCATTTTTTTTGAAAGGCAAAAGATTTCATTGATAATGATATTGGCCCATATCTAAAGATATGGGAGGACATAGATAATGATAACTACACCACAAATCTAATCTTGGGAAGATGCTGAAGCAAACTACCCATAAACCAACAAAAGTTTCTCTTCTTTTTGCCTAGACAAAATAAACCAGCCCCCAAAACACACTTACCAATATAATAGTAGCTTAATAAAACCTAAAAACTAATAATGACCCTATCAGTAGACTCCCTTGAACATCTGCCCACTGCATGCACACTTGCTCCATCAATCTTCCACCTCGACAACTTCCACAGGTTCTCCATCTACATTCAGTAGTTCGTCCTCTGCAGCTTCTGGACCCTAAGCAACCATGGCATCCTGCTCGATGACCTCCGCATCGTTGACAGCACCAGGACCTACATCTTCTTCATTCACCGCCATGAACTGGGGTTCCACAGGGCCAAGACCCATGTCATGATTCCATATCTCAAAGACTCTTCCAAACGGCTGAGCGATAAACACCATGGTCTTGTAGTTGCGAGCACCATGGTCAGCCAAGTAAGCAGCAAGTGCATTTGCATTCTCATCGCAAAGATTTACATCCATCTGAAATTTTCTATCCTCCCTTCTCAATGTATTGATGCTCTGGGAGAACACCCTCCAAGGCTGAGTTCCTCCATTCCCAGTAAGAAGCAAAGTGATCAGTTTCCAACGTGAACACCTTCCAATCTTCAATATATGCACGCTTGCATCCCTCCAGCATTGCGTAGAACTCGTTGACCCTCCTGTTCTGGATCTCCAAGGACCCTGAGAGCATACGCAGGATCCTTCCCCTGCTATTCCTGATCACCACACCTATTCCAGTAACATTGCCATTAGGCAGTGCTTGAACAAAGAAAGACCCGTGCACATTGATTTTCACTGTGCCTCTCTCAGGCATACTCCAGCGAGGCAAAGCTTCAACCATCTCAACATTTTCCATCTTGCTTGCAAGTTTAACTTAACTAGAAGTTTAACTGAGAATGTTTAACAAGGATTAATACTAAGAGAAGTGACAAATATAGTTACTGTGCTAGTGTATTTATACTAAAAGTATGTCTATTCCACTTCCTAAGCCCTGCCAAAAGGGAATACTGGGCTTACAAAAGCCCTAAGCCCAGATATTAACCATTAACCCAGAATGAGTTAAAATTTTTACTATTGGACCCTTTTTTTGCCAAGCAGTCCGCCTCAAAATTTAAATCATTAGGAATAAATTTTATTTTGAGGTTGACAGGCATTATTCTATGAAGACCCAGGAAGCTCCATTTACTCTCACCAATCCCTATTTCAAGAACTTTTAGAACTAATTCCCTGCAATCCGAATGAACTGTGAGCTCATGATCTTTCCATGGAGACTTGAGGAAGGAGTTGAGCATAAAAGACAATGCTTGACACTCTGAGTTAAAAGAACTAACTGCTGTAATGGGGCCTGAAAATGTAAAAATAGCATCATTATTCTTGTTGTAAATAATGCATCCAATACCAGCTTTAAGAGTTTGCCCCTGATTTTTGAAAGAACCATCAATAAAACCAGCAAGATCCTGCACTGAATTTTTCAGCTCCCTGATTTGCACTCTCTCAGAGCTTGTTAAAGATCCCATAGGATTGTCTGACCACCATGCAGCAGCATTCTTATGAACCAAACCAAAGGCTATGCACCACTCCTTAGTCTGTTGTTTAATGAGCTTGCAAATCATATCCCTTCTAGTTTCCTTCCCATTGAACACCTTATTGTTTCTATTTAACCACAAACACCACAATGCCGCACTAATAGTAACTTTCCAAGTTAGTTTTGCCTTCTTTGTGGAAAATTGACACTGCTGACCCCAGATACTCATGAGATTAATCTCATGTTGTGGTACTGGATTGATCTGCCACCACTAAAAAAGATATTTCCAAATGCATTGAGCCAAATCACACTCCAGAAGCAGATGATCAGTTGTTTCATTTTCAATCTGACAGATAGAGCATAGAGAGCTGGCTTTATCAATTATATTTTTAGAGACTAAGAAAGAATTAGTGTGAAGAATCTTCAGATGGACCTTCCAGAGAAAAATCTTAATTTTAGAAGGAACTCTAATCTTCCATATGAATGCCCATTCCACCTCACAGCTCTGCTCTAAAAGGAATTTTGAAGCAAGTTTTACAAAGTAACTATGTTGATTTAAAGCCCAAAACACTTCATCTTCTCCTGAAATAAGTCTAACATTTTGGATTATCTCCCCTAGATTTCCAGCTTCTACCAACTCTCACTGCCTAAGCC